>NW_027197968.1:0-51708 GCF_038502225.1 Cherax quadricarinatus
ATATGTTCCTTTCTTAGTTGTCTATATTGGAACTGAAGAAACCACTTGTGGCAAAATGTTTGCTTTATTAATGCAATGAACTATACACAAGTGTCTATAATTAGAATGCATTACCTTTTCACATCCAACTAGCAACAAACGTTCAGGTGTTGGAAGTTCAAGAGCATCTGGGGGAGACACGACTTCTGTGTTTGGTGAGTCCAACGCTGTGTTGGTTTGATCATCTAGCTCAACAGGTGATCCTAAATGGAAATGTAACAAAAAAATTAAATGATAAAGAGTGGAAATGTAGTAGTGAGAAAAAGCAACTCAAGCACATCACCAGTCTTCTCTACTGATGGGGTCTAATGGTTTCTACTTAATTTTATGATTTTCAATATATTTAAGCAACAGGCTAAAATATAACAAAAAATACAATATAAAATTTCCTTGGAGGGAAGGGTTGAGGGGGCACACAATGAGTAATATTTTTTTTAATTTATACAATTTTTGAGCTAAGCCTCTGCAACATTACTATACATTTTATAATACTGTATTAAACATTTTTATCTTTTTTAGATAAAAATGTTTTTATATCCCAGCTAAAAATTGAGACCTTATTTTGTGTCCATTTTGTAAAATTCCAAGGTCACATACTTGATATAAAATTCAAGCTATATTTTTTTTTTTTAACAAGTTGGCCGTCTCCCACCGAGGCAGGGTGACCCAAAAAGAAAGAAAATCCCCAAAAAGAAAATACTTTCATCATCATTCAACACTTTCACTTCACTCACACACATTCACTGTTTTTGCAGAGGTGCTCAGAACACAACAGTTTAAAAGTATATACTACGTATAAAGATACACAACACATCCCTCCAAACCACTAATATCCCGAACCCCTCCCTTAGAATGCAGGCATTGTACTTCCCATTTCCATTTCCCATTTCAAGCTAGATATATGAAGTAAAATTTGGAATGGTGTACTGAATCAAAAGTAAGAAGTCAAAAAATAGGGCCTTTGCTGTATTATTTTCTAACTTTAGTACCTGTTCCTTTAAAGTCAGGTATATGATGACATTTTATAAAGATTTCCTTGTACTAATGAAGTAACTATGAGGAACATTAGCCTATTATCTCCTAGTACAGAACTAAATTTTCGAGAATATTACAACGAACTGAAAATACATAAATATGTACTACAGCTGTCATACCAAGAGTCATCAAATCCATCATTGAAAGTGGAGACTGCGGAGAGCGGTGGTGGATGAAAGATGCACGACCCATGTCTCCTCGTGGATCTGGCACCACCCTAGAGTCCCTTGAAACCACTGTTTCAATAACGGAGGGATCATAAACACTCGATTCTACAACAGTGGCTTCTGCAAAAACAGCATCTTGCAGTTTTGATGAATCATGATGAGCTGCTCTCTTAACTTGATGCTCAGCATTATCCTTGTTGCAACCAGAGTCTGTGACTCCACATTTGTCTGGAAATAAAAGGGAAGAATTAATTTTACATTTTTCCACAAAATAGCTAGTTTAATGTGCATCCTATATCTGTCCTGTGGATGGTAACACAAGAGAATAACAACACAAAAAGACCTAGGAAATAAACCCTAAAAGAGTTAACAGAAGTATAATTGGGTATAATGTAGGTCCCCCATTACTGAATATACTGCATTCCTGAATTTTTTTTGTAACTCTGAATGTGTTTTCCAACAAACACCATGTTATGAAAAATTAGACACATGTGCAACATCTTATAGATGTTTTGCCATCCAGTGGCTTTATCCCAAGTATGACTTACTTCCACTGGAGAATCCCACCTACCAGAGACAATGTCTTCGTCTGCTACATGTCCCTCATCTTACGCCAGTATATAAACACCAGTCTTCACGTATGTGCTTCAGACCCTTCACAACTACAGTACTCTTCACCACCTCCAAGGCTGAGGGACTTATTACCTAATCTTTTGTATATAGTTCTACTGTCTTTCAATTATGTCCTTGAATTTGTATTGATAAAGCCAGTGGATGGCAAAATTTCTACAATAAAGATACCTGGATGTTGTACATGTGTCAAATTCTTCATCTTGTCAGTACTGTATACCATAATGAGTATAGAGACATATAATAGAAATTTAATTTCAGTACCTAATAAGGATTAGAAAAAATCATAAACAAAAATAGGTATTGGATATTTAATGAACAAATAATAAAGTACAGTGGACCCCTGCCTTACGATGGCATCGCATTACGTTAAATCTGCCGTACGATACATTTTAATGCAAAAAATTTGCCTCGCCTCACGTGATTTGTCTGGGACGTGTCCCACATGTGGCCTGAGCACGCCTCAGCTGCCCCGTGGATGCCAGTGTTTACAAGCCAGCCAGTGCGGTCGCATCCACGCATACATTCGGTACATTTCACACTATCACAGTGTTCTTAGTGATCGTAGCTGCAAAATAAGTCACCATGGGCCCCAAGAAAGCTTCTAGTGCCAACCCTGTGGTAAAAAGGGTGAAAATCACTATGGAAATGAAGAAAGAGATAATTGCTAAGTACAAAAGTGGAGTGCGTGTCTCGGAGCTGGCCAGGTTGTATACCAAACTCCAATCAACCATCGCTACTATTGTGGCCAACAAAACGGCAATCAAGAAAGCTGTTCTTGCAAAAGGTGCAAGTTTGTTTTCGAAACAGAGATCGCAAGTACTCGAAGATGTTGAGAGACTGTTACTGGTGTGGATAAATGAAAAGCAGATAGCAGGAGATACCATCTCTCAAGTGATCATACGTAAAAAGGGTGAGAAATACGTACTATCGTACCACGGTCAGCTGCTGCTGCACCACCGTCAGCTGTTGCTGCACCACGGTCAGCTGTTGCTGCACCACCGTCAGCTGTTGCTGCACCATGGTCAGCTGCTGCTGCACCACCGTCAGCTGCTGCTGCACCACCGTCAGCTGTTGCTGCACCACGGTCAGCTGCTGCTGCACCACGGTCAGCTGCTGCTGCACCACAGTCAGCTGTTGTTGAACCATGGTCAGCTGCTGCTGTACCACAGTCAGCTGCTGCTGCACCACAGTCAGCTGCTGCTGCACCACTGTCAGCTGTTGCTGCACCACGGTCAGCTGTTGCTGAACCACAATCAGCTGCTGCTGCACCATGGTCAGCTGCTGCTGCACCACAGTCAGTTGCTGCTGCACCACCATCAGCTGTTTCTGACCAACATGACTCATCCCGAACCTGTCCATCCAGCCCTGCCGTGATTGTTTACAAGCCAGGGTGGCCGGTTGCATGCATACATTCGATACATTTTGTATTATTCCATTGTTTATAGTGCTTGTAACTGCTAAATAAGCCACCATGGGCCCAAAGAAAGCTTCTAGTGCCAACCCTGTGGTAAAAAGGGTGAGAAATACATACTATCAAACCACAGTCAGCTGCTGTTGCACCACGGTTCTATATGTTGGACAGTTAAATAACCATGCCACATATAAACTAAATAATATAGATCTTAATACTACTGATTGCGAAAAGGATTTAGGAGTTCTGGTTAGCAGTAACCTAAAACCAAGACAAGAGTGCATCAGTGTTTGCAGTAAAGCTAACAGAATTCTTGGCTTCATATCTAGAAGTATAAATAATAGAAGTCCTCAGGTTGTTCTTCAACTCAATATATCCTCGGTTAGGTCTCATTTAGACTATGCTGCTCAGTTCTGGTCACCGTATTACAGAATGGATATAAATGCTCTGGTAAACATACAGAGGAGGATGACAAAGATGATCCCATGTATCAGAAATCTTCCATATGAGGATAGACTGAGGGCCCTGAATCTGCACTCTCTCGAAAGGCGTAGAATTAGGGGGGATATGATCGAGGTGTATAAATGGAAAACAGGAATAAATAAAGGAGATGTAATAGCGTGTTGAAAATTTCCAGCCAAGACAGGACTCGCAGCAATGGTTTCAAGTTGGAAAAATTCAGAATCAGGAAGGAAATAGGAAAGCACTGGTTTGGTAATAGAGTCGTGGATGAGTGGAACAAACTCCCGAGTACAGTTATTCAGGCTAAAATGTTGTGTAGTTTTAAAAATAGGTTAGATAAATACATGAGTGGGAGTGGGTGGGTGTGAGTTAGACCTGACTAGCTTGTGCTGCTGGGTCTGGTACCATGCTCCATCCTTGAGTGGAGGTGACCAGACTGGGTGGGTCATTGGGCTAATCCGGGGGAGTGGGTCATTGGGCTAATCCGGGTGGGACACATGGACCTGCTCTGCATGGGTCAGTAGGCCTGTTGCAGTGTTCCTTCTTTCTTATGTTCTTATGTCAGCTGTTGCTGCTGCTGCACCACCATCAGCTGTTGCTGCTGCTGCACCACCATCAGCTGTTGCTGCTGCTGCACCACCATCAGCTGTTGCTCCACCACCATCAGCTGTACTACTTGAAGATGTAGAGAGTGTGTTGGTAACTGTTTCCTGTTAAGCCACACCAACAAGAAACAATTAACCCTAGATGGTTAGCCACCCAGGATAACCCAAGAAAGCCAGTGCATCATCGAGGACTGTCTAACTTATTTTCATTGGGGTCCTTAATCTTGTCCCCCAGGATGCGACCCACAACAGTCGAATAACACCCTGGTGAACAGGAAAAAATGCCTGGAACTAGTGCTTATATTGGTGAATTTAAGGCCAGCAAAGGTTGGTTTGAGAGATTTAAGAATTGTAGTGGCATACACAGTATGATAAGGCATGGTGAAGCTGAAAAATTCCAACCCCAACAAGTGTTCAATTGTGACGAAACAGGCCTGTTCTGGAAGAAAATGCCAAACAGGACCTACATTACTCAGGAGGAAAAGGCACTCCCAGGACACAAGCCTATGAAAGACAGGCTAACTCTCATGTTATGTTGTAGTGCTAGTGGGGATTGTAAAGTGAAGCCTTTACTCATGTATCACTCTGAAAATCCCAGAGTGTTCAAGAAAAACAGTGTCTCATCACTCATCAATACTCTTCAATAAAGGTAAGTGTCATTTTAACATTTATTTATGTAGTTATTGTGCATGTCTCATTGTTTTCTTTGTAGGGAAACATATATTTCTGGAAAAAAAATTTTTTTTAATACTTTTGGCTGTCTGGAACAGATTAATTTGATTTCCATTATTTCTTATGGGGAAAATTAATTCGCCTTACGATAATTTTGGCTCACGATGCGCTCTCATGAACGGATTAATATTGTAAGGTGGGGTCTACTGTACTCTTATTTTGAACACAAAGCAATTTTATTTTAATACTGTATGTAAAAATTTTTTATAGAGCTTCCTAAAAGGAAGTGTCAAAAGCAGTTGAAAAAGACATTACCTAATCCAACAGGCAGCAAACGTTCTCTAGATGATATATCTGGATTGCCATACTTTGCAAGATTCTTATGCTCGATGGATTTAAAGGCCTCATCTGCTAGGAAAAAAGCATAATGTATATAAAAAATAGTTAAGCTCGTAAAAAATTTATAACTCAAGAGAAGCAAACAGCCTTGAGTTATGCTGGGTTTGGCTATTGTGCAATGCTCAGCCTAAAAAATCCTGCTTGCCACAAAACACACTAAGGTGCACAAGCTTTAATGTAGGTTAAAATTTTTTTGCATCAAGAAGCACTATAAGGTTGAATCAGTTCCCTCTGGGTAGAATGTTTTAGCAATAACAGTATTGCATTTTTTTTAGCCAAATAATCTAAGAACACAAGAGAAGAGCACTGCAAATGCTAGGCAGGCCCTCAAAAGCAGCCGTTCTCATTCATTTACTTCTCTCACTTATTCTTGAAGCTACCCAGGAACTACTGTATCGGTACCTTATATGAATAAATGGACTTAGTGTCAACTGACCTTTAATAGGTGGTCCAAGAGTGTGAACCGATTTAGGGGACAAGTGACTTCCTGATACTGGCGTTTTTTTCACCTCCCGTCCATTTGTTTTCTGCTGCTGAAATGTATTCCAGTATATCACTATATGTGCTAGCTCAAGAGATGTAAAAATTGCAGAGCAATTTAACTGCAGTAAACTCTGTAAAACTCATCTCTTGAGAAAATTATTTCCTTTTAGAGACTGAGCTTTCAAAGGCCCTGGAAACAAGATATTCTTGAGAAAGCTGACACTTAAACTAATTTTCATATTTAACACATCTTATTTTTTATTGCTCACTAAGTTTTTTTTTCTGAGAAGGAAAGGTAACTCTTTTCCTACTTTTTATCTTTTTTCACATAAGTAATTTGAGAACAAGGTCACCATTAAAATTAGAAATAATACATGTACAAGTAAGACTGGTAAGAGATACCAAGGCACATGATGTAACTTAAAACTAATATTTGGTTTAGAAATGCTGGAAAGATAGTATATTATAGAAGCAAATACATGGAGATCCTACCTCTGAGTGGCTGACTACCTTAGTACCATCTGTTCCAAGAATCCATGTTCGATGACAGTTGTTGTCTACATGACCATTGTTACTTTTCAATTTTCCAGGTGACCCTCTCTCACTGTCCTGAAGCTTTACATCAATTGTGGCAAGTTCAGCATTATGAATTCTGGAAAAATAAAATTAATGTAGAGTAAAATTTTTATTAAGCAGAGCAAAAGTACTAACATGACCAAACCCTTAAGGATCACACACAATCTGGGAAATGAGAGGTAATCAGACCTAATCCATGAAAGGGAAGGGTAGATCCACCAACATCAAGGCCTGTCTCTTGAATGATGTGCAGGCACAAAAAAAAAAAAGTAAGAAAAGTTTAGACTTGATATTGGTTACTAAACAAATAATCCACACACAGGAGAAGGAAACTTATGCTGACATTTTGGTCCGACTTGGATCATTAACTAGTTAATGGTCCAAGTCAGACTGAAATGTCATCATAAGTCAGACCAAAACATAGTCATAAGTTTCACTCTTCTATGTGCTGGTTACCTGGGTAGTCACGGCATTGTGCCTTTTTATTCTTTATCAATTACTAACAGACAATGTAAACTTGTTAATGCAAACAGAAATTTAAAGATACCCAAATATGTTTCCTTGATGCTGGCAAAAGTCTTTTGATCCAAGGAATTGGAACACAGGGCATGATGCTGAAGGCTCAGGATGAGTTGTCTGGCACTGTGGTTACCCACAGTGCCAGACAATAGAAAAGTAACACCAAGAACTATGATCAGCTGTTTTGAATTTCAAAACACTGGATCTGAAAGATATAAATGACTGTTTTATTTATAAAACTAGGTGTGTAATGAAACAAAGATGAAATAGTATTACATAATCTTTCAAAAAGAAAAGCTTAATAATCCTAAAAATTAACGTGGCAATAAAGCTTACTTGACAGTGAAGGATTCATCAAATGCTTGTATCTGTGAAGCCATAACTGATGTAACGGCCTGTGCACGGATGGTCTGTGGAACCATGATGGAAGCAGTTGCAGAAGGAAGTGCACACGGTGTGTGAGAGACAATCACTTTAGTACCACGATCGTGTTCCACACGCAACATAGCTTGTTCACCCTTCATGATGTTTTCATATGGTTCAAGTTCTCCTAGAGATTCCTGTGATCACACAGTTATATGAGAGTACTGTACTGAACTCTTACTGTATAAGATAAAGGATGAAAGTACTGAAATTATCATGGGGAAGCACTAAACCCATAAGGGTCATACAGCACCTGAAAAATGGAAAGAAATCTGGTTTGATGCAAGGAAGGGTAGATCCAATTCCTTGGACTAAGAGTATGGTAATAATAAAAATAATAAATATGGTACACATGACTCAGTATGCAACACATTTCAATAAATAAATGTATTAAAATAAATTTAATGAATATAGAAAAAGGAAAATAAATTTTATAAACAAAAATTTCAAAGCTATTTTTTTTTTTTTTTACAAAATACAACACTGAAGAACCTCTTCAGCAACAGTCATATTGGTGGGCAACATTGTTTCCCACACAAAGGTTCATTATAAGTAATGTGATTTACTTACAGTTTCTCAGCTACTGGTACCTTAGCGAGCCATCGTCACCCCTCATTTAGCCAAACCAGGATTTGCTCACACATGAGGCACTCAACCTTGTGATTCTTTAAATTGTATCTCTATACTAAGTTTGGACCTATTGTAAGACAACAATATGTCATCCAAGAATGGAAAATTAAACTTTTCTTTCTTTCAATATGCTGGCTGTTTTCCACCGAAGCACGGTGACCCCCAAAAAAAAGAAACACTTTCAACATCATTCAACACTTTCACCATCATTCACACATAATCACAGTCTTTGCAGAGGCACACAGGCACAGATATGATAGTTCAGATGTCACTCCAAGCAGCAAATATCCCAAACCCCTCCTTAAAATAAACACCAGTAGTAAATACTAATAACCACGGTAATAAAGAGACTCGTATAAAGGTTATGAAAAGATAAATAAGTCTGACAGCAATACAGGTACCAGCAACAGTGCCAGGCCTTCTAATGTCTAAGTGAAGCATATTGGAAATTCACTAACAACTGAGATGAAAGTAAATTTACAGTACTTAAAAAACTCAAAACGGGAGTAAGTATAACTTGTATTATGAGTGAGTATGATAGTGGCAGAACAACCGTGAATGATTTAAAGGCACAGAAAGATAGTACTCTTTAAAGGCACAGAAAGATACACTTTAAAGGCACAGAAGGATATGCTTTAAAGGCACAGAAAGATACGCTTTAAAGGCAGAGATACTCTTTAATGGTATTTTTCAGACACTGATTGCATAGTCCATGTTAGACGTAAGAATTTATGTAGCCTTGCATACCAAGATGTCAATATTTTATATAAACAGTTCTGCCAGGGGCTCAGCAACAGTGAGTCTTTTTCTGGAAGAATAATGACAGAATATGGACAACATATCAACATAGAGCAAAAGCACTGCAAATACATATTGCAAGATCAACTATAAATCATTATGATGTGTCAACTACCTGATAACTGGAAAACTACAAATATGGTCCTAATTTTCACCTACAAATCATTACTGAAACCAAAAACAATTTAACTTTTGGGTGACAAGAATACCTCTGCCAAACGTATCAATGAAACTATATACAGTAATACTGATATACTGAGATACTGCAAAATGTTTTCTAGTTTTAGCCATGAAAAATTAGGAAACTCTAGAAAAACGTTTTGTCTGCAAGCCCTTGACACAACTAACTAATAAAGGTAAGTGGGTGACTGGTAATGGCAATTGTGGTGGGTAAAGAGGAGATGGTTTTGTTACGATATTAACAAAAACTGACAATTTAAAACCAACAGACTTTACCCGTTGTTTTTGAACTGATTGATCCAGCAGATTTTGTTCTATATTTCCACAGTCTCCTATGTCAATAAAGACCCCTAGTGTTGCCATATGTCTTACTTAACTTGTTAGTAGTGTATACGATTTATAATACGAAAGTCTGTTATACTGAGATTTTAACCCTTTGACTGTTTCGGTCGTACATATACGTCTTACGAGCCAATGTGTTTGATGTATATATACTCAAAAATTCTAACAGCTTCAAATTAAGCGGGAGAAAGCTGGTAGGCTCACATGTGAGAGAATGGGTCTGTGTTGTCAGTGTGCACAGCATAAAAAACATCCTGCAGCAAGCAGTGTATAATGAGAAAAAAAGACTCCGAGCTTGTTTTTGGATTAAAATGCCGACTTTGAGGTGTATTTTCGTATAGTTTTTATGGTTATATTCTCATTTTCGTAGTCACATTTGATAGAATGGAAAACATATTATAGAATGGAAAACATATTGTAGAAAGAGAGGTGATTTTCATTGGTTTCTCTATGAAAAGGACCTTGAAATGGAGCTCAAAGTAGGGGAAATGTTTCATTTTTGCAGATGTTCAAGAGTAAACAAATGACCTCATTGTCCAATAAATGTCCAACTAGCCATTCTAATATGCAGTCATGAATGGGATGACAGTATTTATACAATTATTACAATATTGCAGTAGTCAGCATTACAGTATAGTAAACCTTCTATTTTTTGTTTGAATAAAAATTCAAAATAGAAAGCAAGTTATACCAGAGGGGCCTGGAGACGTGACTGATGAACAAAGAAAATGTTATTTTAGAGCCAGGAATGTCTGCACTGTTCATTCTGGACCCTATTTTGAAACTGGCATATTTTTTAATTTGCGTGATATTGGCCAAATTGAGAATTTCTGACCACTTTATTGGGTAGTTGAAATTGGTAAATGGGCAGTTTCTTGTACTCAATCGATAGAAAAAATGGAGTTCTAAAGAAATAGCTATGAGTTTGGTCGACTGGAACAATGTAATTAGCCGAAAATAGGGTTCAAAGTGGGTGAAATCTCTGATTCGTAAACATAGCCGAGGTCGCTAACTTCGTGAGAGCGTAATTCCGTAAGTTTCCCATCAAATTTCATACTTTTGGTGTCATTACCATCAGGAAAAGATTCTCTATCATTTCATAAGTAAAAATTTTTTTTTTTTCTCCAAGCTGCCAATATCCTACGAATTAACCCTTTGACTGTCACAACCCCAAATCCTGAGGTGTCTCCTGGTGTCGCGCAAAAAAAAAAAAAAAAAAAACCTTAGGAAATGGTAGAGAATCTTTTCCCGATGGTAATGACACCAAAAGAACAAAATTTGATGAAAAACTGATGGAAGTACGCTCTTGCGAAGTTAGCGACCTCGGCGATATTTACGAATCGGCAATTTCGCCCAATTTGAGCCCTATTTTCGGCTAATTCTGTTGTTCCAGTCACCCAAACTCATAGGTATTTCTTTAGAACTTCATTTTTTCTATCAACTGAGTACAAGAAACTGCCCATTTACCGATTTCAACTACCCAATAACGTGGTCAGAAATTTGCAATTTGGCCAATTTCACGAAAATTAAAAAATATGACAATTTCAAAATAGGGTCCAGAATGAACAATGCAGACATTCCTGGCTCTAAAATAACATTTTCTTTGTTCATCAGTCACATCTCCAGGCCCCTCTGATATTACTCTTGCTTTCTATTTTGAATTTTTATTCAAACAAAAAATAGAAGATTTACTGTTATGCAGACTACTGCAATATTGTAATAATTGTATAAATAATGTCAACCCATTCATGACTGCATATTAGAATGGCTACTTGGACATTTATTGGAAAATGACATCATTTGTTTACTTTTGAACATCGGCAAAAATCAAACATTTCCCCTACTTTGAGCTCCATTTCAAGGTTCTTTTCATAGTAAAACCAATCAAAATCACCTCTATTTCTATAATATATTTTACATTCTATCAAATGAAACCAAGAAAATGAGAATACAGCCATAAATACTATACGAAAATAGACCACAAATTTGGCATTTTAATTAAAAAAAGTTTTTTTTTCCTCATTATGCACTGTGTGCTGCAGGATTCTTTTTATATGGTGCACACTGACCACACAGACCCATTCTCTCACATGTGGGCCTACTAGCTTTCTCCTGCTTGATTTGAAGCCGCTAAAATTTTGAGTTATATACGGTGGACACGGTGGCTCGTAAGACATATATATATATATATGACTGACAGTATAGTATACACAATAGCTATTTCCCACCAACATTCATCATCATTCATTCAATAGCTTCTTTTATTATTATCATTTTTTATTATTAGCACACTGGCCGATTCCCACCAAGGCAGGATGGCCCGAAAAAGAAAAACTTTCACCATCATTCACTCCATCACTGTCTTGCCAGAAGGGTGCTTTACACTACAGTTTTTAAACTGCAACATTAACACCCCTCCTTCAGAGTGCAGGCACTGTACTTCCCATCTCCAGGACTCAAGTCCGGCCTGCCGGTTTCCCTGAATCCCTTCGTAAATGTTACTTTGCTCACACTCCAACAGCACGTCAAGTATTAAAAACCATTTGTCTCCATTCACTCCTATCAAACACGCTCACGCATGCCCGCTGGAAGTCCAACCCCCTCGCACACAAAACTTCCTTTACTGCCTCCCTCCAACCTTTCTTAGGCCGACCCCTACCCCGCCTTCCTTCCACTACAGACTGATACACTCTTGAAGTCATTCTGTTTCGCTCCATTCTCTCTACATGTCCGAACCACCTCAACAACCCTTCCTCAGCCCTCTGGACAACAGTTTTGGCAATCCCGCACCTCCTCCTAACTTCCAAACTACGAATTCTCTGCATTATATTCACACCACACATTGCCCTCAGACATGACATCTCCACTGCCTCCAGCCTTCTCCTCGCTGCAACATTCATCACCCATGCTTCACACCCATATAAGAGCGTTGGTAAAACTATACTCTCATACATTCCCCTCTTTGCCTCCAAGGACAAAGTTCTTTGTCTCCACAGACTCCTAAGTGCACCACTCACCCTTTTCCCCTCATCAATTCTATGATTCACCCCATCTTTCATAGACCCATCCACTGACACGTCCACTCCCAAATATCTGAATACATTCACTTCCTCCATACTCTCTCCCTCCAATCTGATATCCAATCTGTTATCACCTAATCTTTTTGTTATCCTCATAACCTTACTCTTTCCTGTATTTACTTTTAATTTTCTTCTTTTACATACCCTACCAAATTCATCCACCAACCTCTGCAATTTCTCTTCAGAATCTCCCAAGAGCACAGTGTCTTCAGCAAAGAGCAACTGTGACAACTCCCACTTTATGTGTGATTCTTTATCTTTTAACTCCACGCCTCGTGCCAAGACCCTCGCATTTACTTCTCTTACAACCCCATCTATAAATATATTAAACAACCACGGTGACATCACACATCCTTGTCTAAGGCCTACTTTTACTGGGAAATAATCTCCCTCTTTCCTACATACTCTAACTTGAGCCTCACTATCCTCGTAAAAACTCTTCACTGCTTTCAGTAACCTACCTCCTATATCATACACCTGCAACATCTGCCACATTGCCCCCCTATCCACCCTGTCATATGCCTTTTCCAAATCCATAAATGCCACAAAAAGCTCTTTAGCCTTATCTAAATACTGTTCACTTATATGTTTCACTGTAAACACCTGGTCCACACACCCCCTACCTTTCCTAAAGCCTCCTTGTTCATCTGCTATCCTATTCTCCGTCTTACTCTTAATTCTTTTAATAATAACTCTACCATACACTTTACCAGGTATACTCAACAGACTTATCCCCCTATAATTTTTGCACTCTCTTTTGTCCCCTTTGTCTTTATACAAAGGAACTATGCATGCTCTCTGCCAATCCCTAGGTACCTTACCCTCTTCCATACATTTATTAAACAATAGCACCAACCACTCCAAAACTATATCCCCACCTGCTTTTAACATTTCTATCTTTATTCCATCAATCCCGGCTGCCTTACCCCCTTTCATTTTACCTACTGCCTCACGAACTTCCCCCCACTCACAACTTTTATTATTATTATTGGCTATTTTAATTCAATGGCTGTCTCCTGCCAAGGCAGGGTGACCCAAGGAAGAAATTACATTCACCAACATTCACTCAACCACTGTCTTTTCTGAGAGTGCTGACATTACAGTTCAGATGGCCCTCCAAATTGCAGCATCCTCACCCCTTCATCATAGTGTGGGCAATGTACTTCCCATATCCAGGACTCAAATTTGCCTAAATGGTTTCCCTGAATCCCTTCATGTTACCTTGCTCACATTCCAACAACACATCAAATCATAAAAAACACTTACCTCCACTCATTCAGATCTAATTTGCTTATATAGGCCTGTTCAGTGCTCAAGCCCATAGCACTCAAAATCTCCTTGACCTTGTCCCTCCTTCCTGGGACAACCCTTAACCCCTCCTTCCCTCTATCCCTGCTTTCTACACCCAGCTCATAGCTAGGCTCTGGGAGAAGAAAAATTTTCGGAACTCTAAGGTTTATCAAAGGTCTTTCTTTCAACACACCGGCCGTATCCCACCAAGGTGGGGTGGCCTAAAAAGAAAAACGAAAGCGTCTCCTTTTACATTTAGTAATATATACAGGAGAAGGGGTTACTAGCCCCTTGCTCCCGGCATTTTAGTTGCCTCTTACAACACGCCCAAACCACCTCAACAACCCCCCTTTAACAAACCCGCTCAACAAACCACCTCAACAACCACCTTACTAAACCACCTCAACAATCCTCTCTGAATTATATTTTTGGAAACCCACACCTTCTTCTAATCACCATGCTCTGAATTCTCTTTATGTCTGTATCTATATGTTAGTGCATCAAGGTGTAACCTCTTCCTCTCACTGTAGCTACCATTAATGATCTAATACACCGATTTGTGTTCAGGGTTAGTAGTGAGGAACTGTGGTAGCAATGACACAACTGGAGGGACTGTTATTCTTATATTGATGGAGTAAGACACAGTCCAGCCTCAGCACGTCTACCCCTTATCCTAGTCTGCACCTAACTGGTTGGCCTATGGCCTAGCCAGACACTGTTCATGTGGAGTCACGTGACACCAGAGTAACGGACAAAGAGGGGCCAACATAGGGTGATACATAATAATAATAATAATAATAATAATAATAATAATAATAAGTTTATTTCTTTGTAAAGGTTACAATGTGTAATTACAATTTTGATTTGCTAAGTACAAAGATAGCCACTAACATGCCGAGGCATTTCGGGCAAACTAATCCTTATACATAGTAACTAATTAAAACTAGATAAGATAATAGTACATAGTAATTATTACTTAGAACTAAACACAGAATAGTGGTTAGCTGTTTTACAATCTTATTTGGACTTAATAATTCTTATGTACACTTAGTACAAAATCTAATTTACAAGGAATGGTGCAGGTGGTAATATTTTATGGAATGGCAGAATTAATAGCCAGGAGGTCACATGATAAAACTAGCCAGTAGATGTTTGGTTGATTTGGTTAATATTGTGAGATAAGATGATTTTTTAGCAGAGTCCTAAATTTATAAGTTGTCTGGGGATCCTTGACTTGTTCCGGTAGCGAGTTCCAGATCTTCGGGCCTTTTATGTGCATAGCTTTCATACATAGTGAGAGCTTTACTCAAGGGACGTTGAAAAGGGCCATATGCCTTGTATTGTGACTGTGCATTCTGTTGTAACTGTCGAAGAGTAGTTTTAGGGGGAAGTTTACAGCGGAGTTTAAAGTTCTGTATATGTAGTAGGCACAATAATAAGAGTGTATGTCTTGTATATTTAGCAAGTTGAGTCTTTTGAAAAGTGGTGGGGTGTGCTGTCTAGCACAGGAGCTGGTTATCACCTGCACAGCAACCTTTTGTTGGATTATTAAGGGTCTAAGGTGGTTGGCTGTGTTAGAGCCCCAGGCACAGATACCATAGGTGAGGTAAGGATATATTAGAGAGTGATACAAGGTAAGGAGAGTTGTTTGTGGTACATAATAGCATATCTTGAAAAGGATTCCTACTGATTTGGAAATTTTCTTGGCTATGTGATGGGTATGGGACTGAAATTTAAGATTATAGTCAAGGAGAAGACCTAGAAATTTGCCCTCAGTGTGTCTTGATATAGGGGAACCATTTAACAGTATGTTGAGTTGAATATTTGAGGCTCTGTTGCCAAACAGCATGAAGTAAGTTTTTTCTATGTTAAGTGTGAGTTTATTGGTCATCATCCAAGCATAAATCTAGTATATACTATACAAATATTGTACTGCTGACATATTGCCCCTGTAGAAATATGCACTATTCAGAAATCTACCCATCAACCTTTTATCCATTAATACATGGTCTATCAAAATGATGTCACCACCTTATATCACTGGGTTTATAAAACTCCCAAAACATTTGCTAAACACCTCCCAAAATCTCTCTCTCCTCTCTTCTCCAAGAGCATTAGCACTTATTATAACCCACTTCTCATAACCCACCTTTATTCTAATATACATAATTCTTGAAATGTATATAAAAAATAAAGGTACTTACTTTGACTCATTGTTCTTTCTTTGCTTCCTGCTGTCTTCTGATCCAATAGATCCCAATTTGAGATGACCATGCATTGTCATACCCCTGCAAAGTCAGTTATATTTAATAGAAACTTTATTATTGTACAGAATAAGTGACAAAATAATCATATATAAGATTATAAAACCTGCCTTGACAGGAAACAGCTGATATGGTAAAAAGATTTCCTAAAAGTCTCAACATAGAGCAAAAGGCTCTGATATAACAACATAATGAGTTACAACATGAGGTATTCAATGCTACAAACACTGGAAATATTAAAAACCTTACCACAGATTAAATACTGAGAATGGAACACAACCAGCTTAACTCTAGTTTGTCAAGTCACCAACAAGTAACTCCATTTCGAGCTCAAATTCTTCAAATCCCGACACTTTTTTTTTTTAAATTAAATATCCCTCACACACTTAACCTCCACCTATTTATCCCTACACTTCTCCTCCAACCATTTTTTCCAACATTCTCCCGAGCCTTTACCCTATATTTTCCCTACATTATTCCTTGCATTCTCCCTCACAGTCATTTCTTACACTTTCCCAGTTTTTCTCTCCACTCTACACTTTACTTTCATAACTCAAGTTACACATCACAGTGAGTGCAATAAATACTTTTGGAATCTGACTGAAAATTCAGAATTTTCACTATAAAAGGTTTCAAATTTTCAAATCATTCTGAATATAAGATCAAAATTCTAAATTTGGAATTACTGTACAATATTATTATTATTTATGCAAAGTGTTAAGCCTGTGTGGGTCATCCAAGCCATAATGAAGACTCAATTGTTTATCTGCTGATCACAGTTAGTTCTCAAATAGGAGGCATTACTGCATTATTTTAAATATTTATTTTAAATATTTACTAGGAAAACAATGAATACAATTTTTTTTAACACTGGCTGTCTCCCACTGAGGCAGAGTGAGCCCAAAAAAAAAAAGGAACACTTTCACCATCATTTACGCTATCACTGTCTTGAAAGAGGCACACGGATATGACAGTTTAAATACTAATGATTTTTCACATGTAATACCTTGTATCCTGGCCAACAGGAGTAAAGGCAGACTTGTGGTCGGCAACATACTGTGCCCGTGCCTCAGTATGAGGCCCTCCTGTAACAAGAGTGATCCGACCACCTCCAGGGAAAAGCCCAGGTGACTGTGGTGGAGAGTCTGCAGGATGCTCAGTTTCATTTCCTCCAATAGATCCTTGACTCACTTCTAAACAGAAAATCAAATGCAAAGTGAGAAACTACATGGGTAGAATAATTATTGTTATTTTCATTTAATAATGAGGGAAAGCACTAAACTTGAAGGGGTCATAGAGCACCTGGAGAATGGGAGATAATTTGTTTTGTTCCAAGAAAGGGGATGATGAGTCCAATTTCTTGGATCAAGAGCCCCTTCCCAGCATCAAGAAACCTTCCGTGAGTGACTGGACAGAAACCACAGAAAAGAAGCACAGGTAAAGAGAGATTTGTATACTGTATTTGAGCCTCAGAGTCTCTCTTCAGAAGACAATCAAGTGATAGAAAACTGCTATTTAACACGACAAAAATCACTATTATTACATCATGTCACATTGCCTCTTTAGCTGGAAGAATTCATGTGACACAGCATACTGATACTGATTCATGAAATCATAATAACACGATCGCAAACAATGGGTTAACCACTGAGCCAGCTGGGTCTAATAAGATTCATGCACCTAGGCATATTTCTATACACTACAGGGAGGTGTAGGATTCATTTGTAAAACCCTACATTTGTGGTCATTGGGGCCTATGATGACCCCCCCCCCCATCAAATACAAGCTTCCCTCAAGCCCTACTTTTTTTTTTTTTTATTATCACACCGGCCGATTCCCACCAAGGCAGGGTGGCCCGAAAAAGAAAAACTTTCACCATCATTCACTCCATCACTGTCTTGCCAGAAGGGTGCTTTACACTACAGTTTTTAAACTGCAACATTAACACCCCTCCTTCAGAGTGCAGGCACTGTACTTCCCATCTCCAGGACTCAAGTCCGGCCTGCCGGTTTCCCTGAATCCCTTCATAAATGTTACTTTGCTCACACTCCAACAGCACGTCAAGTATTAAAAACCATTTGTCTCCATTCACTCCTATCAAACACGCTCACGCATGCCTGCTGGAAGTCCAAGCCCCTCGCACACAAAACCTCCTTTACCCCCTCCCTCCAACCCTTCCTAGGCCGACCCCTACCCCGCCTTCCTTCCACTACAGACTGATACACTCTTGAAGTCATTCTGTTTCGCTCCATTCTCTCTACATGTCCGAACCACCTCAACAACCCTTCCTCAGCCCTCTGGACAACAGTTTTGGTAATCCCGCACCTCCTCCTAACTTCCAAACTACGAATTCTCTGCATTATATTCACACCACACATTGCCCTCAGACATGACATCTCCACTGCCTCCAGCCTTCTCCTCGCTGCAACATTCATCACCCACGCTTCACACCCATATAAGAGCGTTGGTAAAACTATACTCTCATACATTCCCCTCTTTGCCTCCAAGGACAAAGTTCTTTGTCTCCACAGACTCCTAAGTGCACCACTCACTCTTTTTCCCTCATCAATTCTATGATTCACCTCATCTTTCATAGACCCATCCGCTGACACGTCCACTCCCAAATATCTGAATACGTTCACCTCCTCCATACTCTCTCCCTCCAATCTGATATTCAATCTTTCATCACCTAATCTTTTTGTTATCCTCATAACCTTACTCTTTCCTGTATTCACCTTTAATTTTCTTCTTTTGCACACCCTACCAAATTCATCCACCAATCTCTGCAACTTCTCTTCAGAATCTCCCAAGAGCACAGTGTCATCAGCAAAGAGCAGCTGTGACAACTCCCACTTTGTGTGTGATTCTTTATCTTTTAACTCCACGCCTCTTGCCAAGACCCTCGCATTTACTTCTCTTACAACCCCATCTATAAATATATTAAACAACCACGGTGACATCACACATCCTTGTCTAAGGCCTACTTTTACTGGGAAAAAATTTCCCTCTTTCCTACATACTCTAACTTGAGCCTCACTATCCTCGTAAAAACTCTTCACTGCTTTCAGTAACCTACCTCCTACACCATACACTTGCAACATCTGCCACATTGCCCCCCTATCCACCCTGTCATACGCCTTTTCCAAATCCATAAATGCCACAAAGACCTCTTTAGCCTTATCTAAATACTGTTCACTTATATGTTTCACTGTAAACACCTGGTCCACACACCCCCTACCTTTCCTAAAGCCTCCTTGTTCATCTGCTATCCTATTCTCCGTCTTACTCTTAATTCTTTCAATTATAACTCTACCATACACTTTACCAGGTACACTCAACAGACTTATCCCCCTATAATTTTTGCACTCTCTTTTATCCCCTTTGCCTTTATACAAAGGAACTATGCATGCTCTCTGCCAATCCCTAGGTACCTTACCCTCTTCCATACATTTATTAAATAATTGCACCAACCACTCCAAAACTATATCCCCACCTGCTTTTAACATTTCTATCTTTATCCCATCAATCCCGGCTGCCTTACCCCCTTTCATTTTACCTACTGCCTCACGAACTTCCCCCACACTCACAACTGGCTCTTCCTCACTCCTACAAGATGTTATTCCTCCTTGCCCTATACACGAAATCACAGCTTCCCTATCTTCATCAACATTTAACAATTCCTCAAAATATTCCTTCCATCTTCCCAATACCTCTAACTCTCCATTTAATAACTCTCCTCTCCTATTTTTAACTGACAAATCAATTTGTTCTCTAGGCTTTCTTAACTTGTTAATCTCACTTATGGTAGCTTATTTAACCCTTTCACTGTTGGTGCCATAGCACTACAACTTGCACGCCAGTGTTGGTGCTGCAGTACTACGCCAAAATATTAGCGGCTTCAAATCTAGCAGGAAAAAGCTGGTAGACCTACATATGAGAGAACGGGTCTGCGTGGTCAGTGTGCACAGTATAAAATAATCGGGGAGCCAGTGGCGCACTGTGGGAGTCCCATTTCAGTAGGCTTTGTTCACCATGCCTTGCGGTAAGAAATACCTGGCTCCCAGGCAAACTGGGACTCTTTCTCTTCCCAAGTGATGGTTCTAACACAGATGGAAGTGTCAGTGAAGATGAATTTCATGGTTTGAGGAGTTTGTGACCGAAATCAATGACCAGGATACCAGAAATAGTGCTGAAAACCCAGATGACCATCAACGTAGGATAACCCAAAAAAGTCAAAGTGACTTATTTCCATGTGGGTGGTGGGAAGACAGCATGCTTGGTGGGATAGACAGTATGGGTAATGGGTGGTGGTGGTTGTGCAATGCATCATATGACACCAGCCATGCCGCTGACTCAGCACATCCACAACAAAGGCCACCTGCAACCACCCACACAGCACAACCACCTTCCACAAGCTGTAACAGTTCAAGGAACGTGTCCAGTGACTCCATATGTATATATATACAGTGGAACCTTGGGTTCCAAACGCCCCACCATGCGAATTTTTCAAGATACGAACAGTCGTTTAGTCGATTTTTTGCTTCAGGATATGAAAGAAATTTCAGGATGCGAACTTTCCCCTCAAGGGAGGTTCCTTAAATAAATAAATAAAATACATACATGTATTTCTTTGCAAAGGTTACAATGTGTGTTTACATATCATAATACGATTGGAGCAAAGAAAGCCACTATCATGCCAAGGCATTTCAGGCAGAAATACCTACTTAAGACTACACTTACGTCTAGACAGGTGAAAAGTGTACTAGTAGTGGTTACCAGTGTTTATATATAATATAATGATATGTAATAGTACAATAATAATTATAATAATAATACTTGTACGTACTGCATATAATTTAGTTTGACAACACCACCACAATGGTCACCAGTGCACATGTGCTCATGGAGCTACCCTCACGGTGCAAGGAATTCTCGTGATTCCCTTACGTTTCGTGCAATTAATTTGCCAGATTTCTTTCTTCTAACCATGGGTCCTAAGGAAGCAAGTGCAAAGGACAGTGCCGAGAAGAAAAAGAGGATGATTTTCATGGAATTAAAGCAAGAAACGATTAATAAGCACAGACTAGGTATGAGGGTTGAGGACTTAGCGAGTTGAGTACAACAGGTACAACAGGTACTACATGTACAACATGTACTACATGTACCTACAGGTTTAGCGCTTCCCCATGATTAATAATAATAATAATAATAATAATAATAATAATAATAATAATAATAATAATCTACTATATGTACAATACTAAAGCAGGAGTCTATAAAGGCTACAGTGCCAGCAAAGGGCATTACAGTAATTTCTAAGCAGTGGACCTCTGTCAATTAAAAGATGGTAAAGCTGGTGTTGACATGGTTGACGGAGAAACAGCTCACAGGAGATACGTAGTGTAGTGAGATAAACATAAAAATTGTACATAGCGGTTCTTAAGAAAAGTGTGAACTCCTGACAGGATATGCCGCTCTGCATATCTTCTCCAAGGTATGTAAATGTCGTATG
Organism: Cherax quadricarinatus; assembly: GCF_038502225.1. Classification (NCBI taxonomy): domain Eukaryota; kingdom Metazoa; phylum Arthropoda; class Malacostraca; order Decapoda; family Parastacidae; genus Cherax; species Cherax quadricarinatus. The sequence goes on from NW_027197968.1 coordinate 21,521, forward strand.
TACACCAGATCTAATTCAGTTAGCCTCACAAACTCTGTTTTCTCTGATAATAACACCTGTGACATTTCATAGCGAGAATACGCGACCACTCCCGACCACAATCCTCCTCCCTCCGCCGTCCATGTAATGACATATTTTATTCATTCTAGAATGTATATCAGGTTTCTATGTTATTTATATTGTTTATTATGTCATATCAGATGAATTGTGACAGATAAAGAAGCCACAGAGTTGATATTAAGGTTATTTTGTCATGCCTCCTGAGAGCAGGAATTCAGCTGGAACAAATTAATTGCATTTCAATTAATTTAGATGAGGAAAATCAGGATACGAACAAGTCCACGGAATGGATTAAATTCATAACTCGAGGTTCCACTGTATTATAGAACAAAAGTAATAAACAACTTTTTTTATTGTTGGTTTGTGTAAACAAGTTTGTAAACAATGTAATGATAATGTTTGTGCGGTTATTGTATTGCATACAACGAGTGGATATTTATACATTATACATTATATTGGTCTCACAGGACACAAAAGTTACTTGAAAAAATAAAATATTAAAAAAAAAAAAAATAGAATAAAAGGAAAAATAATATTACTGAGTGAGTGGCAGTAGCCAATGTTGCCGTAAGCGGTTCACTTTCTGTCAACTTCATGCCTCTATATCTTATTAAGTACTGATGGCAAAAAATTTTTTTCTTTTAAAACACAGAAAAATATTCTTAAGATTTTGGTAATAAAAATTTTTTTTTTCGAATATTTTCGACACTGAGAGCAGGTTTGTGATCAGTCCTGTTGACAGTGAAAGGGTTAATAAGTAAATTTTTTAAGTTTTGGGTACACATCATACACTCTTATTTACAATGGTCTTGACAGCACACCAAAGTTATGAGACAATAAAAAGTACTTTATGTAAATTTAATCTTGGATAACCCAATAAAGTCAAAGACTACATATATGTCTGAGGGCCTTAAACTCACAACATCCAACTAGGAATGGTAAGGCAACATAAACACTCTCCAAATTCCAAAAACAACAATGCGCAATGTCAATAACTGTATTAATTCTAATGAATTAAGAATCTTCAAAACTTGTTTGGCTTCATTTGAGGGTCATAGAATGTAACTCAATTATTCTCATAAGTTGTTCACTCTGTGCTCCACATTTTCACATTTACGTAGCTTCATTGTTTTTTTTTTTTTTTGAACCTAACCCTCACAAAAGGTGAGAGCCTACAGTACTTGTAATCCATGCAATAAGTGCTCTCAAGCATTTACAAAAATTATATAATCAAGTGTTTATAATCAAATTCTAATGCTACCAAGACTTAACATATACATGACAACAAACCTCTAGAATATGCAGAGCTGGCAGCACACAAGGTTGGATCATCAACTTTCTGACAGCGATGAAAATGATTATCTATGGTATTCAGTACTATACGCACCAGAGAGAGCGCCTGCATTGAGAGTGGTTGACTGCTATACTTATACTGAAATTGCAACAAATTATTTAGTGACCAAAAACACATTAATTAAGAACAAAGACTGTGTAAGTTTGTAAAAACTTTCACTATACTGCCTGAAGAAACAAGGAAGTTAGAGACAGGCTATATAACTGGAATGGAATCAGAATGAGGGAACATTAATACGGTACATTATACTTTATGTGATTCAAGGTTTAAAAATTTTTAAGTACTGTATAATATACTGTGCTCACAATTAAAGAATGTCAGTCCTCTCTCCAACCATGACCACAGGATAGGTCGTCCCTTATGCCTCGCATCCTTCAATCATCTAGGAAATGATTAACACACATTATTCAGGGTTTCATGGGGTAAATTCCCCCACAACTTGTGGATGGCAACCTCCAGTTGTGGGAGTGGGCTAATATCCTTTTCCTCATAGATCTCTCTTTATCACACCCCAAAGATTCTCAATGGTGTTCAAGTATGGGGAATTTCCTGGACTATATCAAAAAAGGGTACCTCAAAGTCATGAAGCCAGTAAACAGTGCATTTTGCAGTGTGGTAAGAAGCACTATCTTGCATAAAAATCTTTGCACCACACTGCTTGAAAGATTCGAGCAAATGATCACATAGTAATTCTGGGTATGTTAGAGAGGATGCTTTTCTAGGCTTCCCATGACATGCTTTTGATGTGGACATGTCATCAACACCGTTCTCAAGGAAACTGACGCAATCAGGTCCTCACTGAATGTTCACACATGACGATGGTTTTTACTGTTTTCTTTGTCTGATGGCTTGCTTTATGTAATCTAATGATCTATGCAATTTTCCCATGTCAGTGACTTATTTCTGCCCACATTAATTTGTCTATAGACAAAAATGACTGATAAATTTGAACTCAAGACATCACGGCAGAGTAGACTATGGGCACAAATCCATCCATCACACAAGCCCAGAAGGCATTTGGGGCACAGCCAGTAGCCTTAGAGAATCCTGAGATGTCCTGCTATGAGTTACCAAGCCACCATATCATTAACCCCTTAACTATCCAAACACAGATCTACGTTCTTACCGCTAGCGCTCCAAACGTAGATCTACGTTTTATTTTTCTTGCCTTCAAATTTGGCACGATTGCCTGAGATTCCTGGTCAGCATAGAATGGGTCTTAACCCTCAGTGTGTGCAGTATTAAAAAATCTGGGACCACTTAGTACCTTGTGGGAGCACCAATTCAACTGAGTGCCAGCTAGACCAAACAGCGTGGCAAACACCAAGGATTCCCTGATGTCATGTCGTATCAATACTCTCCTTTTAAGAGGAAAGTGATGTTGACCCCAAGTTTAGTGGCTCTGAGGTGGATGTGGCCACAAGTGGTTGTGGAAACATCAAAGACCTCGATAATAACCCATGTGCAGCATTTGTGCAACACCCTTTCAATTTTGGTACCACTGGTAGTGTCATCCTGCCAGAATGTCCTATAACCTATGTCTTAAGTAAAAAGAAACAATTCTGGAACGTGTAATATGTGTTTGGCAGGCTGGCTGGCCGGCGGCTGGCTGGCTGGCGGCTGGCTGACCAGCAGCTGGCTGGCTGGCTGGCTGACCAGCAGCTGGCTGGGCAGCTGGCTGGGCAGCTGGCAGGGCAGCTGGCTGGCTGATTGGCTGTCTCTATCTCCGTCTGTCTGTTTGTATCTATCTCTGACTATCTCTTTCTCTGTATCTCTGTCTCTGTCTCTATCTCACAGAAACACATACGTAAATACAGCTACTATACATAGCGTAAATTACCTAGGATAACCCAAAAAATTCAGACAAAGTGCTATACGTACTGTGCTTGTAGATATAATGCATAATAAACATAAATGTCAACTAATACGCATTTTCACTTGCTCAGGAAGCAGACATGATCGTGTGTAATACCACTTGGTTCATGAGCAATTCTCTGAGACAAGAGAGACTAGCAGACAGAGAGACAGAGACACATAGACAGAAAGACAGACACACAGACAGATAGACAGAGAGCTAGACAGACAGACATGTTTATTTGTAACAGTGAAAACATATAAAGTGAAGGTAATGTTTGCTCATCAAATGTCACCATTAGCTGCACTGTCAGCAGTAAAGTGACATACATCTTACATCATGGTTCAAGGGAACTTATTATTATTATTATTATTCTTTTTTTTTTTTCAACAAGTCAGCCATCTCCCACCGAGGCAGGGTGACCTAAAAAGAAAAAATCTCCAAAAAGAAAATACTTTCATCATCATTCAACACTTTCACCTCACTCATACATAATCACTGTCTTTGCAGAGATGCCCAGATACAACAGTTTAGAAGCATATGTATATAAAGATATATAACATATCCTTCCAAACTGCCAATATCCCAAACCCCTCTTTTAAAGTGCAGGCATTGTACTTCCCATTTCCAGTACTCAAGTCCGGCTATATAAAAATAACTGGTTTCCCTGAATCCCTTCACTAAATATTACCCTGCTCACACTCCAACAGCTCGTCATGTCCCAGAAACCATCCACCTTCACGCTCACGCAAGCTTGTTGGAAGTCCAAGCCCCTCACCCACAAAACCTCCTTTACCCCCTCCCTCCAACCTTTTCAAGGATGACCCCTCCCCACCTCCCTTTCCCTACAGATCTGTACACTCTCCAAGTCATTCTACTTTAATCCATTCTCTCTAAATGACCAAACCACCTCAACAACCCCTCTTCAGTCCTCTGACTAATACTTTTATTAACTCCATACCTTCTCCTAATTTCCACATTCCAAATTCTCTGCACAACATTTACACTACACACTGCCCTTAGACAAGCCATCTCCATTGCCTCCAACCGCCTCCTCGCTGCAGCATTTACAACCCAAGCTTCACACCCATATAAGAGTGCTGGTACCACTATACATGTGGTTACAGGAAAGTGGGTGCAGGAGGGAAGAGGAGCAATTGGTGGAATGATGATGTAAAGAGAGTAGTAAGGGAGAAAAAATTAGCATATGAGAAGTTTTTACAAAGTAGAAGTGATGCAAGGAGGGAAGAGTATATGGAGAAAAAGAGAGAGGTTAAGAGAGTGGTGAAGCAATGTAAAAAGAGAGCAAATGAGAGAGTGGGTGAGATGTTATCAACAAATTTTGTTGAAAATAAGAAAAAGTTTTGGAGTGAGATTAACAAGTTAAGAAAGCCTAGAGAACAAATGGATTTGTCAGTTAAAAATAGGAGAGGAGAGTTATTAAATGGAGAGTTAGAGGTATTGGGAAGATGGAGGGAATATTTTGAGGAATTGTTAAATGTTGATGAAGATAGGGAAGCTGTGATTTCGTGTATAGGGCAAGGAGGAATAACATCTTGTAGGAGTGAGGAAGAGCCAGTTGTGAGTGTGGGGGAAGTTCGTGAGGCAGTAGGCAAAATGAAAGGGGGTAAGGCAGCCGGGATTGATGGGATAAAGATAGAAATGTTAAAAGCAGGTGGGGATATAGTTTTGGAGTGGTTGGTGCAATTATTTAATAAATGTATGGAAGAGGGTAAGGTACCTAGGGATTGGCAGAGAGCATGCATAGTTCCTTTGTATAAAGGCAAAGGGGATAAAAGAGAGTGCAAAAATTATAGAGGGATAAGTCTGTTGAGTGTACCTGGTAAAGTGTATGGTAGAGTTATAATTGAAAGAATTAAGAGTAAGACGGAGAATAGGATAGCAGATGAACAAGGAGGCTTTAGGAAAGGTAGGGGGTGTGTGGACCAGGTGTTTACAGTGAAACATATAAGTGAACAGTATTTAGATAAGGCTAAAGAGGTCTTTGTGGCATTTATGGATTTGGAAAAGGCGTATGACAGGGTGGATAGGGGGGCAATGTGGCAGATGTTGCAAGTGTATGGTGTAGGAGGTAGGTTACTGAAAGCAGTGAAGAGTTTTTACGAGGATAGTGAGGCTCAAGTTAGAGTATGTAGGAAAGAGGGAAATTTTTTCCCAGTAAAAGTAGGCCTTAGACAAGGATGTGTGATGTCACCGTGGTTGTTTAATATATTTATAGATGGGGTTGTAAGAGAAGTAAATGCGAGGGTCTTGGCAAGAGGCGTGGAGTTAAAAGATAAAGAATCACACACAAAGTGGGAGTTGTCACAGCTGCTCTTTGCTGATGACACTGTGCTCTTGGGAGATTCTGAAGAGAAGTTGCAGAGATTGGTGGATGAATTTGGTAGGGTGTGCAAAAGAAGAAAATTAAAGGTGAATACAGGAAAGAGTAAGGTTATGAGGATAACAAAAAGATTAGGTGATGAAAGATTGAATATCAGATTGGAGGGAGAGAGTATGGAGGAGGTGAACGTATTCAGATATTTGGGAGTGGACGTGTCAGCGGATGGGTCTATGAAAGATGAGGTGAATCATAGAATTGATGAGGGGAAAAGAGTGAGTGGTGCACTTAGGAGTCTGTGGAGACAAAGAACTTTGTCCTTGGAGGCAAAGAGGGGAATGTATGAGAGTATAGTTTTACCAACGCTCTTATATGGGTGTGAAGCGTGGGTGATGAATGTTGCAGCGAGGAGAAGGCTGGAGGCAGTGGAGATGTCATGTCTGAGGGCAATGTGTGGTGTGAATATAATGCAGAGAATTCGTAGTTTGGAAGTTAGGAGGAGGTGCGGGATTACCAAAACTGTTGTCCAGAGGGCTGAGGAAGGGTTGTTGAGGTGGTTCGGACATGTAGAGAGAATGGAGCGAAACAGAATGACTTCAAGAGTGTATCAGTCTGTAGTGGAAGGAAGGCGGGGTAGGGGTCGGCCTAGGAAAGGTTGGAGGGAGGGGGTAAAGGAGGTTTTGTGTGCGAGGGGCTTGGACTTCCAGCAGGCATGCATGAGCGTGTTTGATAGGAGTGAATGGAGACAAATGGTTTTTTTAATACTTGACGTGCTGTTGGAGTGTGAGCAAAGTAACATTTATGAAGGGATTCAGGGAAACCGGAAGGCCGGACTTGAGTCCTGGAGATGGGAAGTACAGTGCCTGCACTCTGAAGGAGGGGTGTTAATGTTGCAGTTTAAAAACTGTAGTGTAAAGCACCCTTCTGGCAAGACAGTGATGGAGTGAATGATGGTGAAAGTTTTTCTTTTTCGGGCCACCCTGCCTTGGTGGGAATCGGCCAGTGTGATAATAAAAAAAAATCACCTTACTCTTATTTATGTTCACTTTCAACTTTCTACCTTTACTCACCCTCTCAAACTTGTCCACTAACCACTGCAACTTTTCTTTAGAATCTCCCATGAGCATTGTATCATCAGCAAAAAGTAACTGTGTTACTTCCCATTTTGTATTTGATTCCCCATAATTTAATCCCACCCCTCTCCCCAACACCCTAGCATTTACTTCTTTCACAGCCCATCTATAAATATATTAAACAACCATGGTGACATTACACATCCCTGTCTAAGACCTACTTTTACTGGGAAGTAGTCTCCCTCTCTTCTACACTCCCTAACCTGAGCCTCACTATCCTCATAAAAACTCTTTACAGCATTTAGTAACTTACTACCTGTTCCATACACTTGCAACCTCTACCACATTGCTCCCCTATCCACTTCATCATATGCCTTTTCTAAATCCATGAATGCAATGAAAACTTCCCTACCATTATCTAAATACGTATTGTTCACATATATGCTTTAATGTAAACGCAAAAATGTTCACCTGTCATTGTGTTTGTGATTATTTGAGTACTATTTCAGTACCTAATATTAGCATCAGAACAAAGATTAACTATGAAATCACAAGAACTACTACAAATTGTAATTATCAGAACATAAAAACTATACAAATTTAAAAAAAATGAGAAAAAAAGGTATATCGGCAACACTTCTGCAAGCAGCAGCGCTTCATGTTGCCATCAAGTGAGCAACAAGTGCTGATTTTGCGGCCTTATATCTCCATAAGTATTTATTTTTTATTATCACACCGGCCGATTCCCACCAAGGCAGGGTGGCCCGAAAAAGAAAAACTTTCACCATCATTCACTCCATCACTGTCTTGCCAGAAGGGTGCTTTACACTACAGTTTTTAAACTGCAACATTAACACCCCTCCTTCAGAGTGCAGGCACTGTACTTCCCATCTCCAGGACTCAAGTCCGGCCTGCCGGTTTCCCTGAATCCCTTCATAAATGTTACTTTGCTCACACTCCAACAGCACGTCAAGTATTAAAAACCATTTGTCTCCATTCACTCCTATCAAACACGCTCAAGCATGCCTGCTGGAAGTCCAAGCCCCTCGCACACAAAACCTCCTTTACCCCCTCCCTCCAACCCTTCCTAGGCCGACCCCTACCCCGCCTTCCTTCCACTACAGACTGATACACTCTTGAAGTCATTCTGTTTCGCTCCATTCTCTCTACATGTCCGAACCACCTCAACAACCCTTCCTCAGCCCTCTGGACAACAGTTTTGGTAATCCCGCACCTCCTCCTAACTTCCAAACTACGAATTCTCTGCATTATATTCACACCACACATTGCCCTCAGACATGACATCTCCACTGCCTCCAGCCTTCTCCTCGCTGCAACATTCATCACCCACGCTTCACACCCATATAAGAGCGTTGGTAAAACTATACTCTCATACATTCCCCTCTTTGCCTCCAAGGACAAAGTTCTTTGTCTCCACAGACTCCTAAGTGCACCACTCACTCTTTTTCCCTCATCAATTCTATGATTCACCTCATCTTTCATAGACCCATCCGCTGACACGTCCACTCCCAAATATCTGAATACGTTCACCTCCTCCATACTCTCTCCCTCCAATCTGATATTCAATCTTTCATCACCTAATCTTTTTGTTATCCTCATAACCTTACTCTTTCCTGTATTCACCTTTAATTTTCTTCTTTTGCACACCCTACCAAATTCATCCACCAATCTCTGCAACTTCTCTTCAGAATCTCCCAAGAGCACAGTGTCATCAGCAAAGAGCAGCTGTGACAACTCCCACTTTGTGTGTGATTCTTTATCTTTTAACTCCACGCCTCTTGCCAAGACCCTCGCATTTACTTCTCTTACAACCCCATCTATAAATATATTAAACAACCACGGTGACATCACACATCCTTGTCTAAGGCCTACTTTTACTGGGAAAAAATTTCCCTCTTTCCTACATACTCTAACTTGAGCCTCACTATCCTCGTAAAAACTCTTCACTGCTTTCAGTAACCTACCTCCTACACCATACACTTGCAACATCTGCCACATTGCCCCCCTATCCACCCTGTCATACGCCTTTTCCAAATCCATAAATGCCACAAAGACCTCTTTAGCCTTATCTAAATACTGTTCACTTATATGTTTCACTGTAAACACCTGGTCCACACACCCCCTACCTTTCCTAAAGCCTCCTTGTTCATCTGCTATCCTATTCTCCGTCTTACTCTTAATTCTTTCAATTATAACTCTACCATACACTTTACCAGGTACACTCAACAGACTTATCCCCCTATAATTTTTGCACTCTCTTTTATCCCCTTTGCCTTTATACAAAGGAACTATGCATGCTCTCTGCCAATCCCTAGGTACCTTACCCTCTTCCATACATTTATTAAACAATTGCACCAACCACTCCAAAACTATATCCCCACCTGCTTTTAACATTTCTATCTTTATCACATCAATCCCGGCTGCCTTACCCCCTTTCATTTTACCTACTGCCTCACGAACTTCCCCCACACTCACAACTGGCTCTTCCTCACTCCTACAAGATGTTATTCCTCCTTGCCCTATACACGAAATCACAGCTTCCCTATCTTCATCAACATTTAACAATTCCTCAAAATATTCCTTCCATCTTCCCAATACCTCTAACTCTCCATTTAATAACTCTCCTCTCCTATTTTTAACTGACAAATCCATTTGTTCTCTAGGCTTTCTTAACTTGTTAATCTCACTCCAAAACTTTTTCTTATTTTCAACAAAATTTGTTGATAACATCTCACCCACTCTCTCATTTGCTCTCTTTTTACATTGCTTCACCACTCTCTTAACCTCTCTCTTTTTCTCCATATACTCTTCCCTCCTTGCATCACTTCTACTTTGTAAAAACTTCTCATATGCTAACTTTTTCTCCCTTACTACTCTCTTTACATCATCATTCCACCAATCGCTCCTCTTCCCTCCTGCACCCACTTTCCTGTAACCACAAACTTCTGCTGAACACTCTAACACTACATTTTTAAACCTACCCCATACCTCTTCGACCCCATTGCCTATGCTCTCATTAGCCCATCTATCCTCCAATAGCTGTTTATATCTTACCCTAACTGCCTCCTCTTTTAGTTTATAAACCTTCACCTCTCTCTTCCCTGATGCTTCTATTCTCCTTGTATCCCATCTACCTTTTACTCTCAGTGTAGCTACAACTAGAAAGTGATCTGATATATCTGTGGCCCCTCTATAAACATGTACATCCTGAAGTCTACTCAACAGTCTTTTATCTACCAATACATAATCCAACAAACTACTGTCATTTCGCCCTACATCATATCGTGTATACTTATTTATCCTCTTTTTCTTAAAATATGTATTACCTATAACTAAACCCCTTTCTATACAAAGTTCAATCAAAGGGCTCCCATTATCATTTACACCTGGCACCCCAAACTTACCTACCACACCCTCTCTAAAAGTTTCTCCTACTTTAGCATTCAAGTCCCCTACCACAATTACTCTCTCACTTGGTTCAAAGGCTCCTATACATTCACTTAACATCTCCCAAAATCTCTCTCTCTCCTCTGCATTCCTCTCTTCTCCAGGTGCATACACGCTTATTATGACCCACTTCTCGCATCCAACCTTTACTTTAATCCACATAATTCTTGAATTTACACATTCATATTCTCTTTTCTCCTTCCATAACTGATCATTTAACATTACTGCTACCCCTTCCTTTGCTCTAACTCTCTCAGATACTCCAGATTTAATCCCATTTATTTCCCCCCACTGAAACTCTCCTACCCCCTTCAGCTTTGTTTCGCTTAGGGCCAGGACATCCAACTTCTTTTCATTCATAACATCAGCAATCATCTGTTTCTTGTCATCCGCACTACATCCACGCACATTTAAGCAACCCAGTTTTATAAAGTTTTTCTTCTTCTCTTTTTTAGTAATTGTATACAGGAGAAGGGGTTACTAGCCCATTGCTCCCGGCATTTTAGTCGCCTCATACGACACGCATGGCTTACGGAGGAAAGATTCTTTTCCACTTCCCCATGGACAATAGAAGAAATAAAAAAGAACAAGAGCTATTTAGAAAAAGGAGAAAAACCTAGATGTATGTATATATATATATGCATGTGCGTGTCTGTGAAGTGTGACCAAAGTGTTAGTAGGAGTAGCAAGATATCCCTGTTATCTTAGCGTGTTTATGAGACAGAAAAAGAAACCAGCAATCCTACCATCATGCAAAACAATTACAGGTTTTTGTTTCACAGTCATCTGGCAGGACGGTAGTACTTCCCTGGGTGGTTGCTGTCTACCAACCTACTACCTTGAAGCAGTAGGGTACCCATGGAAAAATTATGATCCAGGACATGCGACAGGTTAGACAAGAAGGCATTAAACACAGGCGATGCTCTGAAAACAAACACAACCAATAGAAAAATGCAAATTTCATCATATCATGAAAGTTACCAATAATGTAAGGAGCACTAGACATTGAACTGGTAACTATACCAACTTGGTATGTCACATGGATGTGTCAATTTGGTCCCCAGTATTCCTTACACCACCAAATAATATTTCTTAAAATACTGTAATTGAATAAACCAAAATAGTAGAATTATTATACAACGTATTTTGTGAATAAAGAAATGCAGTGGAGAATAATAAATAAAACTATTACAAAAACAGTAAAGTATAAATAATAAAGCATTTACAATATTTACCATTTCAGTCCAAGATAATGAACTGCTAGAAAGAATATGTGAACACATCCCAGTCTGGAATTACAATAAAGTCATCTATAAATATACTTCAGGGTCCCCTTCTCTGAGAAGTTTTTACAAAGTAGAAGTGATGCAAGGAGGGAAGAGTATATGGAGAAAAAGAGAGAAGTTAAGAGAGTGGTGAAGCAATGTAAAAAGAGAGCAAATGAGAGAGTGGGTGAGATGTTATCAACAAATTTTGTTGAAAATAAGAAAAAGTTTTGGAGTGAGATTAACAAGTTAAGAAAGCCTAGAGAACAAATGGATTTGTCAGTTAAAAATAGGAGAGGAGAGTTATTAAATGGAGAGTTAGAGGTATTGGGAAGATGGAAGGAATATTTTGAGGAATTGTTAAATGTTGATGAAGATAGGGAAGCTGTGATTTCGTGTATAGGGCAAGGAGGAATAACATCTTGTAGGAGTGAGGAAGAGCCAGTTGTGAGTGTGGGGGAAGTTCGTGAGGCAGTAGGTAAAATGAAAGGGGGTAAGGCAGCCGGGATTGATGGGATAAAGATAGAAATGTTAAAAGCAGGTGGGGATATAGTTTTGGAGTGGTTGGTGCAATTATTTAATAAATGTATGGAAGAGGGTAAGGTACCTAGGGATTGGCAGAGAGCATGCATAGTTCCTTTGTATAAAGGCAAAGGGGATAAAAGAGAGTGCAAAAATTATAGGGGGATAAGTCTGTTGAGTGTACCTGGTAAAGTGTATGGTAGAGTTATAATTGAAAGAATTAAGAGTAAGACGGAGAATAGGATAGCAGATGAACAAGGAGGCTTTAGGAAAGGTAGGGGGTGTGTAGAACAGGTGTTTACAGTGAAACATATAAGTGAACAGTATTTAGATAAGGCTAAAGAGGTCTTTGTGGCATTTCTGGATTTGGAAAAGGCGTATGACAGGGTGGATAGGGGGGCAATGTGGCAGATGTTGCAAGTGTATGGTGTAGGAGGTAGGTTACTGAAAGCAGTGAAGAGTTTTTACGAGGATAGTGAGGCTCAAGTTAGAGTATGTAGGAAAGAGGGAAATTTTTTTCCCAGTAAAAGTAGGCCTTAGACAAGGATGTGTGATGTCACCGTGGTTGTTTAATATATTTATAGATGGGGTTGTAAGAGAAGTAAATGCGAGGGTCTTGGCAAGAGGCGTGGAGTTAAAAGATAAAGAATCACACACAAAGTGGGAGTTGTCACAGCTGCTCTTTGCTGATGACACTGTGCTCTTGGGAGATTCTGAAGAGAAGTTGCAGAGATTGGTGGATGAATTTGGTAGGGTGTGCAAAAGAAGAAAATTAAAGGTGAATACAGGAAAGAGTAAGGTTATGAGGATAACAAAAAGATTAGGTGATGAAAGATTGAATATCAGATTGGAGGGAGAGAGTATGGAGGAGGTGAACGTATTCAGATATTTGGGAGTGGACGTGTCAGCGGATGGGTCTATGAAAGATGAGGTGAATCATAGAATTGATGAGGGAAAAAGAGTGAGTGGTGCACTTAGGAGTCTGTGGAGACAAAGAACTTTGTCCTTGGAGGCAAAGAGGGGAATGTATGAGAGTATAGTTTTACCAACGCTCTTATATGGGTGTGAAGCGTGGGTGATGAATGTTGCAGCGAGGAGAAGGCTGGAGGCAGTGGAGATGTCATGTCTGAGGGCAATGTGTGGTGTGAATATAATGCAGAGAATTCGTAGTTTGGAAGTTAGGAGGAGGTGCGGGATTACCAAAACTGTTGTCCAGAGGGCTGAGGAAGGGTTGTTGAGGTGGTTCGGACATGTAGAGAGAATGGAGCGAAACAGAATGACTTCAAGAGTGTATCAGTCTGTAGTGGAAGGAAGGCGGGGTAGGGGTCGGCCTAGGAAGGGTTGGAGGGAGGGGGTAAAGGAGGTTTTGTGTGCGAGGGGCTTGGACTTCCAGCAGGCATGCGTGAGCGTGTTTGATAGGAGTGAATGGAGACAAATGGTTTTTAATACTTGACGTGCTGTTGGAGTGTGAGCAAAGTAACATTTATGAAGGGATTCAGGGAAACCGGCAGGCCGGACTTGAGTCCTGGAGATGGGAAGTACAGTGCCTGCACTCTGAAGGAGGGGTGTTAATGTTGCAGTTTAAAAACTGTAGTGTAAAGCACCCTTCTGGCAAGACAGTGATGGAGTGAATGATGGTGAAAGTTTTTCTTTTTCGGGCCACCCTGCCTTGGTGGGAATCGGCCGGTGTGATAATAAAAAAAAAAACAGGGAGATCGACTGGGAAAACCTGGAGCCACATGGGGGTCCCGAAACATGGAGAGCAAAGATGATGGATGTGGTACTTGAAAACCTCATGCATCAACATGTCAGGGACACAACCAGAGAGAGAGGGGAGGATGAGCCAGCAAGACTGGATCTTGTGTTCACCCTGAGCAGTTCAGACATCGAGGACATCACTTACGAGAGGCCCCTTGGAGCTAGCGATCATGTGGTTCTGAGTTTTGACTATATAGTAGAGTTACAAGTGGAGAAGGTAACAGGAACTGAAGGGGACAGGCCAAACTATAAAAGGGGGGACTACACAGGTATGAGAAACTTCCTGCAGGAGGTTCAGTGGGACAGAGAAATGGTAGGAAAATCAGTAAACGAGATGATGGAATATGTGGCAACAAAGTGCAAGGAGGCAGAGGAAAGTTTTGTTCCCAAGGGAAACAGAAATAATAGGAAGACCAAGACGAGTCCTTGGTTTACCCGAAGGTGTAGGGAGGCAAAAGCTAAGTGCAACAGAGAATGGAAAAGGTACAGGAGGCATAGGACCCAGGAAAACAAGGAGATTAGTAGAAGAGCCAGAAACGAGTATGCGCAGATAAGGAGGGAGGCCCAGAGACAGTATGAAAACGACATAGCATCGAAAGTCAAATCTGACCCGAAACTGCTGTATAGCCACATTAGGAAGAAGACAACAGTCAAGGACCAGGTGATAAGGCTGAGGAAAGAAGGTGGGGAACTCACAAGAAACGATCAAGAGGTATGTGAGGAGCTCAACACGAGATTTAAGGAAGTATTTACAGTAGAGACAGGAAGGACTCTGGGGGGACAGACCAGATGGGGACACCAACAAGGAATACACCAACAAGTGTTGGACGACATACATACAGATGAGGAGGAGGTGAAGAAACTGCTAAGGGACATCGATACCTCAAAGGCAATGGGACCGGACAACATCTCTCCATGGGTCCTTAGAGAGGGAGCAGATATGTTGTGCGTACCACTTACCACAATCTTCAACACATCCCTGGAAACTGGGCAACTACCTGAGGTATGGAAGACAGCAAATGTAGTTCCCATTTTCAAAAAAGGAGACAGAAAAGAGGCACTAAACTATAGACCTGTGTCATTGACGTGTATAGTATGCAAAATTATGGAGAAGATTATCAGGAGGAGAGTGGTGGAGCACCTGGAACGGAACAGGAGTATAAATGCCAACCAGCACGGATTCACGGAAGGCAAATCCTGTGTCACAAACCTTCTGGAGTTTTATGATAAAATAACAGAAGTAAGACAAGAGAGAGAGGGGTGGGTTGATTGCATCTTCTTGGACTGCAAGAAGGCCTTTGACACAGTTCCTCACAAGAGATTAGTGCAGAAGCTAGAGCATCAGGCGCATATAACAGGAAGGGCACTGCAATGGATCAGAGAATACCTGACAGGGAGGCAACAACGAGTCATGGTACGTAATGATGTATCACAGTGGGCACCTGTGACGAGCGGGGTCCCACAGGGGTCGGTCCTAGGACCAGTGCTATTTTTGGTATATGTGAACGACATGACGGAAGGGTTAGACTCAGAAGTGTCCCTGTTTGCAGATGATGTGAAGTTAATGAGGAGAATTAAATCTGATGAGGACCAGGCAGGACTTCAAAGAGACCTGGACAGACTGGACACCTGGTCCAGCAAATGGCTTCTCGAATTTAATCCTGCCAAATGCAAAGTCATGAAGATAGGGGAAGGGCACAGAAGACCACAGACAGAGTATAGGCTAGGTGGCCAAAGACTGCAAACCTCACTCAAGGAGAAAGATCTTGGGGTGAGTATAACACCGAGCATGTCTCCGGAAGCACACATCAATCAGATAACTGCTGCAGCATATGGGCGCCTGGCAAACCTGAGAACAGCATTCCGACACCTTAGTAAGGAATCATTCAAGACACTGTACACCGTGTATGTCAGGCCCATACTGGAGTATGCAGCACCTGTTTGGAACCCGCACTTGATAAAGCACGTCAAGAAACTAGAGAAAGTACAAAGGTTTGCAACAAGGTTAGTTCCAGAGCTAAGGGGAATGTCCTATGAAGAAAGATTAAGGGAAATCGGCCTGACGACACTGGAGGACAGGAGGGTCAGGGGAGACATGATAACGACATATAAAATACTGCGTGGAATAGACAAGGTGGACAAGGACAGGATGTTCCAGGGAGGGGACACAGAAACAAGAGGCCACAATTGGAAGTTGAAGACACAAATGAGTCAGAGAGATAGTAGGAAGTATTTCTTCAGTCATAGAGTTGTAAGGCAGTGGAATAGCCTAGAAAATGACGTAGTGGAGGCAGGAACCATACACAGTTTTAAGACGAGGTTTGATAAAGCTCATGGAGCGGGGAGAGAGAGGGTCTAGTAGCAACCGGTGAAGAGGCGGGGCCAGGAGCTAGGACTCGACCCCTGCAACCACAAATAGGTGAGTACAAATAGGTGAGTACTCATTCAGTAGATGTGTACAACCATCACAATTCAATGACCATCCAAAGACCCCATCTCTACCCACCCAAACCCGGCTATACAGTGGACCCCCGCTTAACGATCACCTCCCAATGCGACCAATTATGTAAGTGTATTTATGTAAGTGCGTTTGTACGTGTATGTTTGGGGGTCTCAAATGGACTATTCTACTTCACAATATTCCTTATGGGAACAAATTCGGTCAGTACTGGCACCTGAACATACTTCTGGAATGAAAAAATATCGTTAACCGGGGGTCCACTGTACTTAGTAACACTGTAAACAGCGAGCTACTAAAATTGTTGAACTGGATGACGACCAACAAACTCACTCTCAATATAGACAAAACCCATGTACTTCATGCTTTTTGGAAACAAAGCATTAAATATCCAGCTAAACATATTGATAAATGGTTCACCCATTACAAGACACACTGAGGGCAAATGTCTAGGTCTCCACCTTGAATGTAATCTTAAATTTCAAACCCATGTCCAGCATATAACTAAGAAAGATTCCAAAACAGTAGGTATCCTTTCCAAGATACGATACTATGTACCCCAAAGGGTGCTCCTTACTTTATATCACTCTCTAATATACCCTTACCTCACCTATGGTATCTGTGCTTGGGGATCTACCATGGCCAATCACCTTAAACCTTTAATAACCCAACAAAATGTGGCAGTGCAGATGATCAAACTCTAGCACCAGACAACACACCCCAACACTCTTCAAAAGCTTGAACTTACTTAATATACAAAATATACACACTTATTACTGTGCCTACTATATATACAGGAACATTAAACTCCAATATCAACCCTCCACTCAAACTTCTAGCCAGCTTCAACAGAACACACAGGCACAACATGAGGCACAAAACACTTTTTGACATCCCTCGTATCCATCTCACACTATAATAATAATAATAATAATATAATAATAATATCTTTATTTACTGCGTCATCTTCACTTCATCACCCTACACAAGAAGCATCCGTCTCTCAACAAGTTATCCTGATGTCGTGTCTGCACGTTTGAGCACCCAGACACAGGTACAAGCAGGATCCAGCCGAAATTTGCCGAATTTCTTCGAGAATTGTACGTGGCGTCCCAGTGACCCCACGCTACAGCGTCCCACGCTAGTGACCCCACACTACAGCGTCCCAGCGTCTCACGCTACAGTGTCCCACGCTGTTTCTCAAGTCACGTGTTCAGCGTCACTTGTATGTTGCTGTTGTTGTTCAGCTCAGCACAGCTGTTTCAGCAAGCCAGAGGTGAGTCTTGTGGTGATTTCTGCGTCCAGTGTGAGCTTCTCCACGTGTTTGTGGGTGGGGGAGGAGAGGAGAGGAAGTGGCTGTTCCTCACCTTGCCCATGCTCGCCCTCCTCACGCTCACCCGTCTACCATACACCACTCACCACTGCCCACTCCCTCTGCTGTGTTTTCTGCTGTTTTTCGTATGAATTCATTGCCAGTGCTGTGTATCCGAGTGCCCAAGACCACTCGAAGCTGCGTGGATCAGCATGCCACGTAGATCACGACACCACGTGGATCGACACCACGTTGGGTGTGGACGATGTCACGTAGACCTACAAAGCCACGTGAGTTACCAGATGTCCCAGGCCTCATGCTGTGGTCTGCTGCCCGCATCACATCGACGCCACCCACGATGCTGCCCGACTTCATGACGTCACGATGTCTGTTGACGTCACCTCACGATGTCTGCCTGACGTCACCCGAGATGTCTGCTGACGTCACCCACGATGCTGCCCGACTTCATGACGTCACGATGTCTGCCTGACGTCACCTCGAGATGTCTGCTGACGTCACCTCATGATGTCTGCTAACATCACCTCACGATGTCTGCTGACGTCCCGTCACGATGTCTGCTGACGTCACCTCACGATGTCTGCCTGACGTCACCTCGAGATGTCTGTTGACGTCAGTGCTGCTGACGTCACCTCGCGACATCACGCCTGACATCACATGATGTCACCATTGAGTGTTCAGTAATTATTTCAATATTGTCGAGAAGATTGAGAGAAGATATATGTCGTGTGTTAATTAATTCCTCTCAGTCAGTGTTCTCACATTTTAGTATGTCTTAGTCAGTTTTATGCGCAAAAAAGCATCATTTGCTAGTTTAAGCCATGTTGTACCATATGTACAGCGGTGTGTTTGTAAGTTTTCCGTGTGTCCAGTGAGGTCTGTGGTCAGACCCTTGAGTTGTACCACTATGTCACCCGCGTGACCAGTGTGTTTGACAACTGATTACTCAGCCCTGAGCGTACGAGCCCCCTTGTACAGAAAGCTTTTATGCTCGTCGCTCGTGTTCTGCAGAATCGTACCTGCTACGATTCCCATCGAGATTTGTTTCACTTCACCTCCAGACCGTCAGAGTGCAGTTATATGTAGAGAAACAAGTCTGGGGACGCTTAGACTAACCTCTGCTATAACTCCAACTGTCGAGAGATGATACTCGTCAAGCCGCAGCCAGGCCTTCAGTGAGCAGCCTGCACAAAGATGTCGTCACTTTGACTGCTAGCTCTCTCACTGCAGTCTGGTGTATGATGTTACGACTCCCAAATGTTTCCACCCGCCGGGAATCGAACCCGGGCCTATGTACAAGGTATACAGACCATAGCTGACATCAATGACATACTTCTATATAGAAAGCCATTTGTTATGCAGAGCATTTCAGGCAAATCAGGTCAGTTTTGTCCAAGGATGCGACCCACACCAGTCGACTAACTCCCAGGTACCCATTTTACTGATGGGTGAACACAGACAGCCAGTGTAAAAAACACACACCCAATGTTTCTACCCTCACTGGGAACCGAACCAAGACACTCACCGTGTGAAGTGAGAGCTTTAGCCACCAGGCCACAGAGCATTATTCAAAAATGCAATGCCCATAAAGGGCCCGAAGGTCTTTGCCTAAAAAAACAAGAGGTCCCCTGCCCACAAATCAATTTAGGACTATACTCAAAAATCATCTCATCTCTCAATAACAACCATACCCACACTATGCTAAACTCTTACCAAATTTAAAGCAAGCCTCCCAAATATTTCATCATCTCTTAATTTTTTTTTTCAACAAGTCGGCCGTCTCCCACCGAGGCAGGGTGACCCAAAAAGAAAGAAAATCCCCAAAAAGAAAATACTTTCATCATCATTCAACACTTTCACCTCACTCACACATAATCACTGTTTTTGCAGAGGTGCCCAGAATACAACAGTTTAGAAGTATATACGTATAAAAATACACAATATATCCCTCCAAACTGCCAATATCCCAAACCCCTCCTTTAGAGTGCAGGCATTGTACTTCCCATTTCCAGGACTCAAGTCCGGTTATATAAAATAACCGGTTTCCCTGAATCCCTTCACTAAATATTACCCTGCTCACACTCCAACAGCTCGTCAGGTCCCAAATACCATTTGTCTCCATTCACTCCTATCTAACACGCTCACGCACGCTTGCTGGAAGTCCAAACCCCTCGCCCACAACACCTCCTTTACCCCCTCCCTCCAACCTTTTCGAGGACGACCCCTACCCCGCCTTCCTTCCCCTACAGATTTATACGCTCTCCATGTCATTCTACTTTGATCCATTCTCTCTAAATGACCAAACCACCTCAACAAACCCTCTTCAGCCCTCTGACTAATACTTTTATTAACTCCACACCTTCTCCTAATTTCCACACTCCGAATTTTCTGCATAATATTTACACCACACATTGCCCTTAGACAGGACATCTCCACTGCCTCCAACCGCCTCCTCGCTGCAGCATTTACAACCCAAGCTTCACACCCATATAAGAGTGTTGGTACTACTATACTTTCATACATTCCCTTCTTTGCCTCCATAGATAACATTTTTTGCCTCCACATATACCTCAATGCACCACTCACCTTTTTTCCTTCATCAATTCTATGATTAACCTCATCCTTCATAAATCCATCCGCTGACACGTCAACTCCCAAATATCTGAAAACATTCACTTCTTCCATACTCCTCCTCCCCAATTTGATATCCAATTTTTCTTTATCTAAATCATTTGATACTCTCATCACCTTACTCTTTTCTATGTTCACTTTCAACTTTCTACCTTTACACACACTCCCAAATTCGTCCACTAACCTTTGCAATTTTTCTTTAGAATCTCCCATAAGCACAGTATCATCAGCAAAAAGTAACTGTGTCACTTCCCATTTTGTATTTAATTCCCCATAATTTAATCCCACCCCTCTCCCGAACACCCTAGCATTTACTTCTTTTACAACCCCATCTATAAATATATTAAACAACCATGGTGACATTACACATCCCTGTCTAAGACCTACTTTTACCGGGAAGTAGTCTCCCTCTCTTCTACACACCCTAACCTGAGCCTCACTATCCTCATAAAAACTCTTTACAGCATTTAGTAACTTACCACCTATTCCATATACTTGCAACATCTGCCACATTGCTCCCCTATCCACTCTATCATATGCCTTTTCTAAATCCATAAATGCAATAAAAACTTCCCTACCTTTATCTAAATACTGTTCACATATATGCTTCAATGTAAACACTTGATCTACACATCCCCTACCCACTCTAAAACCTCCTTGCTCATCCGCAATTCTACATTCTGTCTTACCTCTAATTCTTTCAATAATAACCCTACCGTACACTTTTCCTGGTATACTCAGTAAACTTATTCCTCTATAATTTTTACAATCTCTTTTGTCCCCCTTCCCTTTATATAAAGGGACTATACATGCTCTCCGCCAATCCCTAGGTACCTTCCCCTCTTTCATACATTTATTAAACAAAAATACCAACCACTCCAACACTATATCCCCCCCTGCTTTTAACATTTCTGTCATGATCCCGTCAGTTCCAGCTGCTTTACCCCCTTTCATTCTACGTAATGCCTCACGCACCTCCCCCACACTCACATCCTGCTCTTCTTCACTCCTAAAAGATGGTATACCTCCCTGGCCAGTGCATGAAATTACCGCCTCCCTTTCTTCGTCGACATTTAAAAGTTCCTCAAAATATTCTCGCCATCTACCCAAAACCTCCATCTCCCCATCTACTAACTCCCCTACTCTGTTTTTAACTGACAAATCCATTTGTTCCCTAGGCTTTCTTAACTTGTTTAACTCACTCCAAAATTTTTTCTTATTTTCATTAAAATTTCTTGACAGTGCCTCTCCCACTCTATCATCCGCTCTCCTTTTGCACTCTCTCACCACTCTCTTCACCTTTCTTTTACTCTCCATATACTCTACTCTTCTTATAACACTTCTGCTTTGTAAATACCTCTCATAAGCTACCTTTTTCTCTTTTATCACACCCTTTACTTCATCATTCCACCAATCACTCCTCTTTCCTCCTGCACCCACCCTCCTATAACCACAAACTTCTGCCCCACATTCTAATACTGCATTTTTAAAACTATTCCAACCCTCTTCAACCCCCCCTCCCTCCACTACTCATACCTGCACCAACCCACCTTTCTGCCAATAGTAGCTTATATTTCACCCGAACTTCCTCCTCCCTTAGTTTATACACTTTCACCTTCCTCTTACTTTTGCCATTTTCCTCTTATCCCATCTACCTCTTACTCTAACTGTAGCTACAACTAGATAATGATCCGATATATCAGTTGCCCCTCTATAAACGTGTACATCCTGGAGCCTACCCATCAACCTTTTATCCACCAATACATAATCTAACAAACTACTTTCATTACGTGCTACATCATACCTTGTATATTTATTTATCCTCTTTTTCATAAAATATGTATTACTTATTACCAAACCTCTTTCTACACATAGCTCAATTAAAGGCTCCCCATTTTCATTTACCCCTGGCACCCCAAATTTACCTACTACTCCCTCCACAACATTTTTACCCACTTTAGCATTAAAATCCCCAACCACAAGTACTCTCACACTTGGTTCAAAACTCCCCACGCATTCACTCAACATTTCCCAAAATCTCTCTCTCTCCTCTATACTTCTCTCTTCCCCAGGTGCATATACGCTTACTATAACCCACTTCTCACATCCAACCTTTATTTTACTCCACATAATCCTTGAATTAATACATTTATAGTCCCTCTTTTCCTGCCATAGCTTATCCTTCAACATTATTGCTACTCCTTCTTTAGCTCTAACTCTATTAGAAACCCCTGACCTAATCCCATTTATTCCTCTCCACTGAAACTCACCCACCCCCTTCAGCTTTGTTTCACTTAAAGCCAGGACATCCAGCTTCTTCTCATTCATAACATCCACAATCATCTCTTTCTTATCATTCGCACAACATCCACGCACATTCAGACTTCCCACTTTGACAATTTTCTTCTTCTTATTCTTTTTAGTAATTTTTACAGGAAAAGGGGTTACTAGCCCATTGTTCATTTTACACTCACTTGGCAGAACAGTAGTACCTCCCTGGGTGGTTGCTGTCTACCAACTACAGTACTAGTATCTGTCTAGTGAGTATGTACATAACAATACCCGGTGGTCTGGTGGCTAAAGCTCCCGCTTCACACACGGAGGGCCCGGGTTCGATTCCCGGTGGGTGGAAACATTTCGACACGTTTCCTTACACCTGTTGTCCTGTTCACCTAGCAGCAAATAGGTACCTGGGTGTTAGTCGACTGGTGTGGGTCGCATCCTGGGGGACAAGATTAAGGACCCCAATGGAAATAAGTTAGACAGTCCTCGATGACGCACTGACTTTCTTGGGTTATCCTGGGTGGCTAACCCTCCGGGGTTAAAAATCCGAACGAAATCTTATCTTATCTTATCTTAACCACTACTAGATGGTAAACTGTTGATAAACTTCGAGAATATTACACCAGAAATGGACTCTATAACCAGTTTTCATCCCCTGAGTACCAGTGCTTAGAAACAACTGACATGGGAAGACAGAGGACACCATGATTCATGGAATCTTCCCTACAAAACAGTTTTTCACACTTCAAAACATTATAATGTGTGTATCAAAAAATCTTAATGAATCAATATAATAATTCTGTGGAGTGAATGGAATTTGAACCTACAGTCTGGGAATCCCAGTGCACAGGTGCAATGGACTAAGGTGGTGAGTTGGTAATCCTAAACCATAAGTCCAAATCCTAATCCCTCCAATGAATTGTTGTATTCTGTGTTCAGGTTGTGATCCTAAAACCAGTGAATGAGGCAGCAATACACCATAAGGTGGGCACTCAAAGAACTAAAGCACTAGAGGCAGGAAGCTCACGACCTATGTTCTGGACAATTTTCAAAACCCAAAATGTTACAAAGAATCATCAGTGAGAATACAAGTAAGGGATCTCTCATTACAGGCCCTGGACTTACTGATATGAATAATGGTTGAAAGCAATCCACTTGCAAACAGTATTTATAATAAATGTATTAGCTATATTTACAATAGTGAATCCCAAATGTTTATTTATAAGGTAAAACAAACTAATGTAAATGACAAAGAAAAATCTGAAAAAAAAGCCTGTTAAGATGTTAATTATTCTTAAAATTATCAGCTGTTTCTCACCTAGGCAAGATGCCACATACAAGGCACAACTGCCAATAACAGACAACAATGGGTTCTGTCAGACCATATAATAATTTTTTTTATTTATTTTAACACACCAGCTATATCCCACCAAGGCAAGGTGACCTAAAAAGAAAAACAAAAGTCCTTCTTTTTAAATTTAGTAATTTATAAAGAAGAAGGGGTTACTAGCCCCTTGCTCCCGGCATTTTAGTCGCCTTTTACAACATGCATGGCAATGTAATAATACTGTATCAAAATAATGCTCATAGATATTCTGACAGATCAGAAACTCATAAGATGTTTTCATAACATAATTGTCGTCAATGCACACTGGATGTTTTGCAGTGTATTGTAGGAGTGGTTGGTACTTTTGTTTAATAAATGTATGAAAGAGGGGAAGGTACCTAGGGATTGGCAGAGAGCATGTATAGTCCCTTTATATAAAGGGAAAGGGGACAAAAGAGACTGTAAAAATTATAGAGGAATAAGCTTACTGAGTATACCAGGAAAAGTGTACGGTAGGGTTATAATTGAAAGAATTAGAGGTAAGACAGAATGTAGGATTGCGGATGAGCAAGGAGGTTTTAGAGTGGGTAGGGGATGTGTAGATCAGGTGTTTACATTGAAGCATATATGTGAACAGTATTTAGATAAAGATAGGGAAGTTTTTATTGCATTTATGGATTTAGAAAAGGCATATGATAGAGTGGATAGAGGAGCAATGTGGCAGATGTTGCAAGTATATGGAATAGGTGGTAAGTTATTAAATGCTGTAAAGAGTTTTTATGAGGATAGTGAGGCTCAGGTTAGGGTGTGTAGAAGAGAGGGAGACTACTTCCCGGTAAAAGTAGGTCTTAGACAGGGATGTGTAATGTCACCATGGTTGTTTAATATATTTATAGATGGGGTTGTAAAGGAAGTAAATGCTAGGGTGTTTGGGAGAGGGGTGGGATTAAATTATGGGGAATCAAATTCAAAATGGGAATTGACACAGTTACTTTTTGCTGATGATACTGTGCTTATGGGAGATTCTAAAGAAAAATTGCAAAGGTTAGTGGATGAGTTTGGGAATGTGTGTAAAGGTAGAAAGTTGAAAGTGAACATAGAAAAGAGTAAGGTGATGAGGGTGTCAAATGATTTAGATAAAGAAAAATTGGATATCAAATTGGGGAGGAGGAGTATGGAAGAAGTGAATGTTTTCAGATACTTGGGAGTTGACGTGTCGGCGGATGGATTTATGAAGGATGAGGTTAATCATAGAATTGATGAGGGAAAAAAGGTGAGTGGTGCGTTGAGGTATATGTGGAGTCAAAAAACGTTATCTATGGAGGCAAAGAAGGGAATGTATGAAAGTATAGTAGTACCAACACTCTTATATGGGTGTGAAGCTTGGGTGGTAAATGCAGCAGCGAGGAGACGGTTGGAGGCAGCGGAGATGTCCTGTTTAAGGGCAATGTGTGGTGTAAATATTATGCAGAAAATTCGGAGTGTGGAAATTAGGAGAAGGTGTGGAGTTAATAAAAGTATTAGTCAGAGGGCAGAAGAGGGGTTGTTGAGGTGGTTTGGTCATTTAGAGAGAATGGATCACAGTAGAATGACATGGAAAGCATATAAATCTATAGGGGAAGGAAGGCGGGGTAGGGGTCGTCCTCGAAAGGGTTGGAGAGAGGGGGTAAAGGAGGTTTTGTGGGTAAGGGGCTTGGACTTCCAGCAAGCGTGCGTGAGCGTGTTAGATAGGAGTGAATGGAGACGAATGGTACTTGGGACCTGACGATCTGTTGGAGTGTGAGCAGGGTAATATTTAGTGAAGGGATTCAGGGAAACCGGTTATTTTCATATAGTCGGACTTGAGTCCTGGAAATGGGAAGTACAATGCCTGCACTTTAAAGGAGGGGTTTGGGATATTGGCAGTTTGGAGGGATATGTTGTGTATCTTTATATGTTTATGCTTCTAGACTGTTGTATTCTGAGCACCTCTGCAAAAACAGTGATAATGTGCGAGTGTGGTGAAAGTGTTGAATGATGATGAAAGTATTTTCTTTTTGGGGATTTTCTTTCTTTTTTGGGTCACCCTGCCTCGGTGGGAGACGGCCGACTTGTTGAAAAAAAAAAAAAAAAAAAAAAAAAAAGAAGGTGCAGTGTATCTTTATCAGTTTCCTCGAGATCCATGGCACGCTGCAGCTGGTGGACAATGGACCCATCGTCACCACACCGCATGCCTCCATCTGCTGAAGTGTGAGGGAACAATGCTTAGGGTATGTTGGAGCAATGAAAATGGCAATTTTATATTTCAAATGACAAGAATTGCACTTAGCAACACCCATTTTATAGATAAAAAATTTCTGTCCAAGATTATAGCATAACTAAATTATGGAAGTGAATGTTTCTTGATAAGTATAATATACTATATATAGTCATCTAAAATATAACACTGTTGAATTATTATAGGCCTTCTAAGTCTTCTTATATAAGCAAGAGGCTATTTTTTTCTAATAGTGAGAGGCACAAATATTTGTTACAGTTTCTTATAGTTTACTGTGCATAAAAGAATTTGCTACTCTTAAGTCTCAATAGTTGCATAAAGAAGGGAAGCAGGAAAAATTAGCATATCAGCATAACCTTTGATAAATTTTCAAATTTAGAACTCAAGATTATACTACAAAATACAAATGAGAAATATAAAACAATCCAGTATACTGAAAAGAATAATTTGAAATTGTAATTTTTTTTTCTTAATCTAAGGAGCAAATTTTAAACTAAAAACCTGATATAATTACTGTATGATTACCATAAAAACTGTATCTATATTATCTCAAAACTAGAATACTGTATTTAATGAGGTCTATTATTAATTTTATTCAGTAAAATTTTTAATCATAATTCTTTACTGCAATCATGCAAAAATTAGACAAGTAAAGGTCTATGAAATAATTGTAAATTATTTTCATCACTAGCATATAGACCTATGTCAAAAACTCCATCATGCATACTGATACTATTAGGCCACTAATTGACCCCATGCCATATTATCTATAAATCATTGAAATATCAGGATTTTCCAATCACGCTAGACTACCGTACATTTTGACATGCTTAACATAGCTAATTTCCCACATACTTCATCTTTTATACCACTATGAGTGACAAATTCTTATCCTACTTTCGGAATAGAAATAATAAAATATTATCTTAATATAATGGTTAATAGTGATTATTTTATGTCACATTATTTCCATATTCACATTGTGTAACTTAATTAATGAGAAATTTATGTTAAAATATAGCACACAGTTTATATATATGCAAATTTCACTTTAAGTCAGTTTAGTTAATACTTATATTTTGCATGTTATCAATATGAAAGTGAAAAAGAGAAAATAAAAACTGCCCAACAACTTTCTTGAAAATGAAAAAAAAGATAATTAAATATTTCTATTTGAAATTCATATTAATTATGATATAAAATCTAAAACAAACTTTTCCAGAGGCCAAGGATGAGATTTTTCAAAGCTATTAACTGTCAGCCCTTAACTATGAATACAAAAAACTTAAGAGAAAAGAAAATTAATTGGTTTTAGCAAGGAGCTTGAAATAAAATGAATTTGACTAAGCCTGGAAAAAGTATGATTCCTCTGCTATAAAAACAAAAATTATTTATCAGGATCAACTCAGAACTAAAAATCTCAAAGGAAAGCTATACTCTGTGCAAATTAATCTTGCTAAAATAAGCAGAAAAAAAAATGTATAAACAAAATCATTAAAATCCCTCACAAATTGTAACTAGAAGCCAACATGAGCATCCTTTAACATTCTCTACACATTTCTGAATCATTATCAAGCCCTATACACTAACATGATCCACTTTCTGAACATTATTTATATACTTCTTAATTATATATGCTAACACTAAATGCACAATAAAAACAATAAAATAACAAAAAAAATACCCAGTATATAACACTTTACCCAATATATATTTTTAAAAGAGAATGAGTCACCACATTAAAAATCTTTATTTCGAAGACTAGCTAGACAACAAAAGATGCATAGTAAATTATCTTACCTAGGATTATAATTCAACAGAATTAAATGTACATGTTTGAGTTGGTTATTATGAAGCATGTTTTTTTTATAAGCTGTAGTAGTAAAATGAAAGAAGCCACAAAAATAAGGGTTAAGTAAATCAGTGTGATATCTGAGACCAAAGTCTATACTACAAAGGACTAGAATTAACCAGGCAATGGAGCATGAAAATCACAGACACTGGATACTGCAGTGAAAAAGTCCAGCTAATCTTGGCCACTGACTATCTCATGTGTGAATATTATCCATTAGGTCAAAAATTAGTTGATTTTTTTTAGTTTTTCAATGTAATCACAGTTATAATCAAATGATTAGATATGTAGCACTTTTGAACCACAACATAAACAACCTCAAATGATTTTTTTTTTTTTTTAGAAAATGTCAGTGATCAAAGTAATTAGGAACTTTTTTGAATACAGTTGCAGAAAACTAGCACATACATAATTATACACAAGTCTACACATAAATATACAAAAAGACTGTCATAAAGAAAGGACTACAATAGATACCCTGCATTACGTCAATGAAGTAAGCCTCAAACAGTTTACAGGGCATTGTGCAAAGCCCCTTTATAGTAAAGTCTGCAAGCAAAAAAAGGGACAACAATATTGTTTATTCACATCACACAAGCCTTGGCTGGGAAAGTTATCCAGCCCTACAATGAAAAGTCATTATCTAAATATAAATACAATATAAGAAAATTTATTGGAGCCGCCACCAATCCTGTGTCGAGTGTTATCCATAGGTATTAAACCATGCATACTTTCTTCGTAAACATAAATGCCGTGGAAAACACCTGTCCAGATCACAGAGTTGCTATGCAGGTCATGTAGCGAGAAAGCAAAAGAGGTTTATAAAACCATCAGATTATGGCGAGCAGGCTACTACATGAGCAGTCATGTTAGTAGGCCAGTCTACAGAAGAACTACAGAATACAGTACCTGGCTGGGAAAATCTACATCAGTTAAGAGAGTCTACATTTTGTTGGGCCCACAGAACAATACCTGAGGAACACCTTAACCTGAATATCTTGTAGCCTAAATAATTTGTGAGACTAAATTAATAAAATGTTTGCCTTATGTTAGAGAGCAGAAAGTACGGTACAATGTTTTAAATACCAATGACAGCTTTCTGCGACTGGCAGCCAAACCATAACAAAATATCAAGATAACTACTTCTAATTTGTAGTCATCCACATTTCATCCACAACCAAAAAAAAAAAAAAAAAAAAAATATATATATATATATATATATATATATATATATATATATATATATATATATATATATATATATATATATATATATATATATATATATATATATATATATATATATATATATATATATATAAAGTAGAAAAAATACTTTAAAAAAATTCACATTACAGCTATAAAACAATGAAGCATGATCAATCTTTTTCTAAGAGGATCTTGCCTGATATATAAGATACCAGTACATTAACTGAAAGCAATTATCTTGATAACATGGCCACTGTTCCTTAAAGAAGCAATAATTGCCCAAATTAATAAACTTTTATGCATTAAATGCATTACTATGTTGGTAAACAAGCTGTGTTAAACATGAGAGTTTAAACTTATATTCTGAAACAACATAGCTTTACTGTTATTGCACAGAGTGTCACAGGTGTACCAGAATTAAATGTAACAATAATCTGATCCTCCACTTGGAGTATGAACATTTGCACAAAACAGCCTAATAAGACCAGGTTTATAATTATTGTTTTCTAGCTTTACATGTAGTACAGTATGTGCGGATGTAATACGAATGCTATATATTACCAATTGTTAATAATATGAACGAAAAGAAGCTAGGTGGCCTAGCACTGAGTGAAACAATATTAAAAGCAGCAAGAGAGTTCAACAGGGATGCATTAATGGGGTTAAATCAGGTGTATCTGAGAGAAAGAGAACAAATATTAAATGAACAACTGTGGAAAGGATGAAGGGTGTATGAATGAATAAGGGGAAACAAGGTACAGTAGCTGGCATGTTGAGGAGTCTGTGGAAATAAAGTTGATCAATGGATGCAAAATGGAGGACAATGTATTTGTACAATGGTGGTGCCAGTGCTTTTGTAGGAAGGGTAAGGATGGTCTTTGAATGTAGAAAAACAAATAAGGAGCTTTGAGTTGGGGGTCCTTCTGAGAAATTACAATCTGCAGCCCTGAATATTTAAAAAAGGAACGAGGCATCATTAATAACATCCTTGCCATGCTTCACAATTCTTTGCACTTCCTTTGCAATGGCAGACAAGTGTTCAGAAAACACTTTCAGCATCAAAAAAGTACAAATTTTCTACAAGGTAACACTGCAGATACCATCACACAGATGTTAAAGAAGAGTGGACCAAATGTTGCAATCAC
>NW_027197969.1:0-51688 GCF_038502225.1 Cherax quadricarinatus
TCTGAAAGGTACCTCTGACCCAAGTTCGCCTTAGCTTCTGGGTTAAGTCCTGGCTCAATTTACACTCCTCTCTAGTGCTAATCTTCGCCTGTCCCGTCCTTCTCGCTCACCCCACCGGAGTCCCAACAGAAGAGCCTGCTATGTCTGTTCTCAATGTCTGTCCCACGATCGCCTTAGCTGCTGGGTTAAGCCCTGGCTCTATTTCTACGATTAAAAACACTCCTCTCCAGCGCTATTCTTCGTCTGCTCCGTCTTCCCGCTCATCCCATTGGGATCATACCTGAACTTGTTCGTTCGTTCGTTCGTTCGTTCGTTCGTTCGTTACACCCAGGTAAATCTGTTTGTGACTTGAAAAAGCCCACTGTGTGGGCGAAACGTTGTAAATTAAGGGTCACAGTATACTGAATATGTGTTTATATTTCCAATGGTAGAGGAGGCAGAGGTAAATATTGGTAGAGGAGGCAGAGGTAAACAATGGTAAAGGAGGCATATGTAAACAAGGGTAGAGGAAACACATGTAAACAATGGTAGAGGAGGCAGATGTAAACAATGGTAGAGGAGGCAGAGGTAAACAATGGTAGAGAAGGCAGAGGTAAACAATGGTAGAGGAGACAAATGTAAATAATGGTAGATGAGGCAGAGGTAAACAATGGTAGAGGAGGCAGAGGTAAAGAATAGAGGAGGCAGAGGTAAATAATGGTAGAGGAGGCAGAGGTAAACAATGGTAGAGGAGGCAGAGGTAAACAATGGTAGAGGAGGCAGAGGTAAATAATGGTAGAGGAGGCAGAGGTAAACAATGGTAGAGGAGACAGATATAAATAATGGTAGACGAGGCAGAGGTAAACAATGGTAGAGGAGGCAGAGGTAAACAATGGTAGAGGAGGCAGAGGTAAATAATGGTAGAGGAGGCAGAGGTAAACAATGGTAGAGGAGACAAATGTAAATAATGGTAGATGAGGCAGAGGTAAACAATGGTAGAGGAGGCAGAGGTAAACAATAGTAGAGGAGGCAGAGGTAAACAATGGTAGAAGGGGCAGAGGTAAACAATGGTAGACGAGGCAGAGGTAAACCATAAGGAAGAGCGAAGAGAAACACGTGTGTAGACATGTTTACTGGAGACCAGACTGAAAAATTCATGGTAATGTCTGATAAGACAAGTTGGTAAGATAGTCCAGGGAGATAAGACAAGTTGGTAAGATACTCCTGGGAGATAAGACAAGTTGGCAAGATAGTCCAGGGAGATAAGACAAAAGGACCAGAGACCCACTCAAAGGTCCCGAAGGTTCCAGATAGGGAAATTAGATAAAAAATAATTACTTATATGGAAAAACAACAGATTAACATATCTGGTAGGACAAAAGAGAGACATCTACAGGAGAATAAATAAGGCAGAAGGGCACTTAAGAAATAAGTATATTCAATTAAAAAGAGAAATTTAAAAAACGGAATAAGAAAAGTCAAAAGACATTATGAAGTTAAAGTCGCAATGAACTCGAGGAATAACTAAAGGATTCTTTCATGTAAATAAGAGAAAGATTATGGACAAGACAGATCCACTTAAAAGTTGCTCAGGTTAACTGACTGAGTAAAGTAAAAAGACACAAGTGCAACTAATATGACATTTTATTGTGGCAACGTTTCGCTCTCCAGGAGATTTATCAAGCCGTAACGGCTTGATAAAGCTCCTGGAGAGAGAAACGTTGCCACAATAAAATGTCACATTAGTTGCACTTGTGTCCTTTTACTTTACATATTGTGTAAGAATGGTATACAATACCGACAAGATGAAATTAAGACACATGTGCAACATCTGGGTATCTTTATTGTAGACGTTTCGCCAACCAGTGGCTTTATCAATACAAATTCCAGGACATAACTTGAAGACAGTAGAACTATGTACAGAAGATGAGGTAATCAGTCCCTCAACCTTGGAGTAGGTGCGAAGAGCACCGTAGTCGTGGAGATTCTGAAGCAGAAGCAAGGAGCCTGACGCTTCAGAATCTCCAGAATCCCCCCCCCCTCGCCTTCCCCAGGTTCATGTGTCCAGGAATCCATCTGTGGGACCCCGGATGTCTCCCCTTCCTCACTTCCCTAAGGTCAGCCTCGCCTCTCTCTCTGCCTTCCAGCCTCAGCCGTTCCCAGGTTCATGAATCCAGGAATCCATCCGTCCACCTCCGGATGTTTTTCCTTCCCCACTTACCCAAGGTAAGCCTCACCAACCTGTATTCTTGCCGTCCCTAGGTTCATGTGTCCAGGAATCTATACGTTCGCTCCCGGATGTGTCCCCTTCCCCACTTACCCAAGGTCAGCCTCAACTACAACATTTCCCAAGTTCATGTATCCAGGAATCCATCCGTTCGCTCCCGGATGTCTCCCCTTCCCCACTTACCTAAGGTCGGCGGTGCCTTCCCCGGATCAGTGTCTCCAGGAGTCCACTTATGTCACCTCAGGTGGACTCCCTTTCCCACTTCCCCAGAGTCAGCGGTATTCTTGCTTTCCTTAGGATCATGTATCCAGGAATCCATCCGTCTACCGCCAGATGTCTCCCCTTCCCCACTTACCCTAGGTCAGCCTCAACTGCATGTATTCATGCCTTCCCCAGGTTCATGTGTCCAGGAATCCATCCGTTCGCTCCCGGATGTCTCCCCTTCCCCACTTACCTAAGGTCAGCCTCAACAACAACCTTCCCTAAGTTCATGTATCCAGGAATCCATCCGTTCGCTCCCGGATGTCTTCCCTTATACACTTACCAAAGGTCGGTGGTGCCTTTCCCGGATCAGTGTCTCCAGGAGTCCACTTATGTCACCTCAGGTGGACTCCCTTCCCCACTTCCCCAGAGTCAGCGGTTGCCACCTTCAGTGACCTCGCTGCATGGAAACTTGGTCTTGTCTAGCTGGTCTACGGTAGAGACTGTCCAGGTGGGTGGAATTACTGGAGGTGACACACACAGAAAACTGCGTCCAGTAATTACATCCACCAAGACAGCCTGGACCGTAGGTCAGCTAGACGCCACCAAGCTGCCTCACAGTTCCGCCACCTCCGAGAGGCTAATTAACGTAAATTTTGGATATACTTTTATATTGCACTAAGAATTTATACTAAGTACATGCTTTTCTTGCTTATTTGTCAGTTTAAAAGTGTATGTGAGTGTTTTATTTTATGTAGATGAATGTCCAAGTGTTGAAGAACTTTTCCACCTCCATCAAAACTGTGTTAAATATTACACTGTTTTCATTTTTATTTATTTATTGGTCATTTTCATATGACATTGAAAGGTTAACAAGCGCACAAACATACACATATATAAGTATTTGCACATACATTTATACGCTGGTTTACGGTATTTTGACGACATTGTTTGTGAAACATGTAAATATATAAAGACGGGACACGTTTGTGGCACTAGTGTACGACTGTGTCATGTGTACATATTCTTATGTATGAATGAATGTAATGCTTACATGTTATTGTGAATGTGTCATGTGTACATGTTATTGTGTATGTGTGTCATGTGTACATGTTAGTGTGTATGTGTGTCATGTGTACATGTTACTGTGTATGTGTGTCATGTGTACATATTATTGTGTGTTGATGAATGTCATGTGTATATGTTATTTTGTAAGAATAAGTGTAACACACAAGACTAATACAGTACAATAACACAGAAGACCAGCACAGTACAATAACACAGAAGATCAGTACAGTACAATAACACAGAAGACCAGCACAGTACAATAACACAGAAGATCAGTACAGTACAATAACACAGAAGACCAGTACAGTACAATAACACAGAAGATCAGTACAGTACAATAACACAGAAGATCAGTACAGTACAATAACACAGAAGATCAGTACAGTACAATAACACAGAAGACCAGTACAGTACAATAACACAGAAGACCAGTACAGTACAATAACACAGAAGACCAGTACAGTACAATAACACAGAAGACCAGTACAGTACAATAACACAGAAGACCAGTACAGTACAATAACACAGAAGATCAGTACAGTACAATAACACAGAAGACCACCACAGTACAATAACACAGAAGATCAGTACAGTACGCTCTCGCTTCACATGGTGAGGGCCTGGGTTCGATTCCCAGCCAGAGTAGAAACATTGGATGTGTTTCTTTCCACCTGTTGTCTATGTTCCCCATCAGTAAAATGGGTACCTGGGTGTTAGTCGACTGGTGTGGGTCGCATCCTGGGACACTGACCTAAGGAGGCCTGGTCACAGACCGGGCCGCGGGGGCGTTGACCCCCGGAACTCTCTCCAGATAAAATCTCCAGATAAACAGTACAATAACACAGAAGACCAGTACAGTACAATAACACAGAAGACCAGTACAATAAAATAACAGAGAAAACCAGTACAGTACAATAACACAGAAGACCACTACAATACAATAACACAATAGACCAGTACAGTACAATAACACAGAAGACCAGTACAGTACAATAACACAAGACCAGTGCAGTACAATAACACAGAAGACCAGTACAATACAATAACACAGAAGACCAGTACAGTACAATAACACAAGACCAGAACAGTACAATAACACAGAAGACCAGTACAACACAATAACACAGAAGACCAGTACAATACAATAACACAGAAGACCAGTACAGTACAATAACACAGAAGACCAGTACAGTACAATAACACAGAAGACCAGTACAGTACAATAACACAGAAGACCAGCACAGTACAATAACACAGAAGACCAGTACAGTACAATAACACAGAAGACCAGTACATTACAATAACACAGAAGACCAGCACAGTACAATAACACAGAAGACCAGTACAGTACAATAACACAGAAGACCAGCACAGTACAATAACACAGAAGATCAGTACAGTACAATAACACAGAAGACCAGCACAGTACAATAACACAGAAGAACAGTACAGTACAATAACACAGAAGACCAGCACAGTACAATAACACAGAAGATCAGTACAGTACAATAACACAAAAGACCAGCACAGTACAATAACACAGAAGAACAGTACAGTACAATAACACAGAAGACCAGCACAGTACAATAACACAGAAGAACAGTACAGTACAATAACACAGAAGACCAGTACAGTACAATAACACAGAAGACCAGTACAGTACAATAACACAGGAGACCAGTACAGTACAATAACACAGAAGACCAGTTCAGTATAATAACACAGAAGACCAGTACAGTACAATAACACAGAAGACCAGTACAGTACAATAACACAGAAGACCAGTACAGTACAATAACACAGAGGACCAGTACAGTACAATAACACAGAAGACCAGTACAGTACAATAACACAGAAGACCAGTACGGTACAATAACACAGAAGACCAGTACAGTACAATAACACAGAAGACCAGTACAGTACAATAACACAGAAGACCAGTGCAGCACAATAACACAGAAGACCAGTACAGTACAATAACACAGAAGACCAGTACAGTACAATAACACAGAAGACCAGTACGGTACAATAACGGAAAACCAGTACAGTACAATAACACAGAAGACCAGTACAGTACAATAACACAGAAGACCAGTACAGTATAATAACACAGAAGACCAGTACAGTACAATAACACAGAAGACCAGTACAGTACAATAACACAGAAGACCAGTATACAGTAACACAGACGACCAGTACAGTACAATAACACACAAGACTAATTTAGTACAATAACACAGAGGAGCAGTACAGTACAATAACACGGAATACCAGTACTGTACAATAACGGAAAACCAATACAGTAAAATAATACAGAAGACCAGTACAGTACAATAACACAGAAGACCAGTACAGTACAATAACACAGAAGACCAGTACAGTACAATAACACAGAAGACCAGTTCAGTACAATAACACAGAAGACCAGTACAGTACAATAACACAGAAGACCAGTACAGTACAATAACACAGAAGACCAGTACAGTACAATAACACAGAAGCCCAGTACAGTACAATAACACAGAAGACCAGTACAGTACAATAACACAGAAGACCAGTACAGTACAATAACACAGAAGACCAGTACAGTACAATAACGGAAAACCAGTACAGTACAATAACACAGAAGACCAGTACTGTACAATAACACAGAAGACCAGTACAGTACAATAACACAGAAGACCAGTACAGTACAATAACACAGAAGACCAGTACAGTACAATAACACAGAAGACCAGTACAGTACAATAACACAGAAGACCAGTACAGTACAATAACACAGAAGACCAGTACAGTACAATAACACACAAGACCAGTACAGTACAATAACACAGAAGACCAGTACAGTACAATAACACAGAAGACCAGTACAGTACAATAACACAGAAGACCAGTACAGTACAATAACACACAAGACCAGTACAGTACAATAACACAGAAGACCAGTACAGTACAATAACACAGGAGACCAGTACAGTACAATAACACAGAAGACCAGTACAGTACAATAACACACAAGACCAGTACAGTACAATAACACAGAAGACCAGTACAGCACAATAACACAGAAGACCAGTACAGTACAATAACACAGAAGACCAGTACAGTACAATAACACAGAAGACCAGTACAGTACAATAACACAGAAGACCAGTACAATACAATAACAGAAGACCAGTACAGTACAATAACGCACAAGACCAGTACACTACAATAACACAGAATACCAGTACAGTACAATAACACAGAAGACCAGTACAGTACAATAACACAGAAGACCAGTTCAGTACAATAACACAGAAGACCAGTTCAGTACAATAACACAGAAGACCAGTACAGTACAATAACACAGAAGACCAGTACAGTACAATAACACAGAAGACCAGTACAGTACAATAACACACAAGACCAGTACAGTACAATAACACAGAAGACCAGTTCAGTACAATAACACAGAAGACCAGTTCAGTACAATAACACAGAAGACCAGTACAGTACAATAACACAGAAGACCAGTACAATAACACAGAAGACCAGTACAGTACAATAACACAGAAGACCAGTACAGTACAATAACACAGAAGACCAGTACAGTACAATAACACAGAAGACCAGTACACTACAATAACACAGAAGACCAGTACAGTACAATAACACAGAAGACCAGTACAGTACAATAACACAGAAGACCAGTACACTACAATAACACAGAAGACCAGTACAGTACAATAACACAGAAGACCAGAACAGTAAAATAACACAGAACACCAGTACAGTACAGTAACACAGACGGCCAATACAGTACAATAACACAGAAGACCAGTACAGTACAATAACAGAAGACCAGTACAGTACAATAACACAGAAGACCAGTACAGTACAATAACAGAAGACCAGTACAGTACAATAACACACAAGACCAGTACAGTACAGTAACACAGACGGCCAATACAGTACAGTAACACAGAAGACCAGTACAGTACAATAACAGAAGACCAGTACAGTACAATAACACAGAAGACCAGTACAGTACAATAACACACAAGACCAGTACAGTACAGTAACACAGACGGCCAATACAGTACAATAACACAGAAGACCAGTACAGTACAATAACAGAAGACCAGTACAGTACAATAACACAGAAGACCAGTACAGTACAATAACAGAAGACCAGTACAGTACAATAACACACAAGACCAGTACAGTACAATAACACACAAGACCAGTACAGTACAGTAACACAGACGGCCAGTACAGTACAATAACAGAAGACCAGTACAGTACAGTAACACAGGTGTGGGTATATACCAGGTGTGGGTATATACGTCCTGGTGTGGGTCTTAGTCTTTCGACGACCCTCTGCGTAGGTTAAGATTCGTCAGGAAACAGGGCAAGTGTTTCCTGAAGAGGGTCTTAGTCATTCGATGACTCGCCACTGGATATTTTGGTCATATGTTCGAGGCCTTCCACTGGCTTACCGGTCCACCCTTTCAAAAATTAAATAAGCATAACCACTGACAAAATTCTGCCCGACACGATTAATCTGCCAGAGAAGAAAATAAATGAAGGTGACCAGAACGAGTGGTCCACCGTGGACCAGGAGTCCGCGGAGCACAGCGTAGGAAGTAGCGGTGGCCAGGAGCACAGCGTAGGAAGTAGCGGTGGCCAGGAGCACAGCGTAGGAAGTAGCGGTGGCCAGGAGCACAGCGTAGGAAGTAGCGGTGGCCAGGAGCACAGCGTAGGAAGTAGCGGTGGCCAGGAGCACAGCGTAGGAAATAGCGGTGGCCAGGAGCACAGCGTAGGAAGTAGCGGTGGCCAGGAGCACAGCGTAGGAAGTAGCGGTGGCCAGGAGCACAGCGTAGGAAGTAGCGGTGGCCAGGAGCACAGCGTAGGAAGTAGCGGTGGCCAGGAGCACAGCGTAGGAAGTAGCGGTGGCCAGGAGCACAGCGTAGGAAATAGCGGTGGCCAGGAGCACAGCGTAGGAAGTAGCGGTGGCCAGGAGCACAGCGTAGGAAGTAGCGGTCGCCAGGAGCACAGCGTAGGAAGTAGCGGTGGCCAGGAGCACAGCGTAGGAAGTAGCGGTGGCCAGGAGCACAGCGTAGGAAGTAGCGGTGGCCAGGAGCACAGCGTAGGAAGTAGCGGTGGCCAGGAGCACAGCGTAAGAAGTAGCGGTGGCCAGGAGCACAGCGTAGGAAGTAGCGGTGGCCAGGAGCACAGCGTAGGAAGTAGCGGTGGCCAGGAGCACAACGTAGGAAGTAGTGTTGGCCAGGAGCACAGCGTAGGAAGTAGCGGTGGCCAGGAGCACAACGTAGGAAGTAGCGGTGGCCAGGAGCACAACGTAGGAAGTAGCGGTGGCCAGGAGCACAACGTAGGAAGTAGCGGTGGCCAGGAGCACAACGTAGGAAGTAGCGGTGGCCAGGAGCACAGCGTAGGAAGTAGTGGTGGCCAGGAGCACAACGTAGGAAGTAGCGGTGGCCAGGAGCACAACGTAAGAAGTAGCGGTGGCCAGGAGCACAGCGTAGGAAGTAGCGGTGGCCAGGAGCACAACGTAGGAAGTAGCGGTGGCCAGGAGCACAACGTAGGAAGTAGCGGTGGCCAGGAGCACAACGTAGGAAGTAGCGGTGGCCAGGAGCACAACGTAGGAAGTAGCGGTGGCCAGGAGCACAACGTAGGAAGTAGCGGTGGCCAGGAGCACAACGTAAGAAGTAGCGGTGGCCAGGAGCACAACGTAAGAAGTAGCGGTGGCCAGGAGCACAGCGTAGGAAGTAGCGGTGGCCAGGAGCACAACGTAGGAAGTAGCGGTGGCCAGGAGCACAACGTAGGAAGTAGCGGTGGCCAGGAGCACAACGTAAGAAGTAGCGGTGGCCAGGAGCACAGCGTAGGAAGTAGCGGTGGCCAGGAGCACAGCGTAGGAAGTAGTGGTGGCCAGGAGCACAGCGTAGGAAGTAGTGGTGGCCAGGAGCACAGCGTAGGAAGTAGTGGTGGCCAGGAGCACAGCGTAGGAAGTAGCGGTGGCCAGGACTAGGGTCACCAGAAGCAACACGCTAATCTCGTGGAAAAAGTAGGCAGTCATGTCCTCTCGCAGGACCTCAACCTGTTGATATAACTGATAAATAATTCTTAAACTAGTGTGAGATTAATTATTTTTCGTTATATTTGGGCAACATCTTTTAATCTCTAAGCCTACGAAAATTAAGATGGCCTTATTTAGGCTCATAACCTAATTTAAATGTATACTTATATTGTATGTGTATGTCTGTATGTACTGTAGTAATCAGGAAAATAAAAATAAAAATATTAAGTGAATAAATTATTTTTAGATGAAAAGATTGAAACCTAATAAAGAAAACGTAAAATTTAAGTAAATATATATATGTCGTGCCGAATAGGTAAAACTGTTCAATTAGCAAGAACTCATTCAAAATTAAGTCCTTTCTAAAATTTTCTCATGCATTTGAAGATATATTTTTCTTTTATGTTAATATAAAAAATAATAATTATGTACCAAAAGAACATTAGAAAACTTACTTAACCTTATTAAAATACTAATACTACTAATACATTTATTTCTACAAGTACATGTACAAGGTATACAGGCCTAACTGACTTCCTACTATATAGAAAGTCACTTGTTATGCTGAGTATTTCCCTCAAATTAGATCAGTTTTCGTCCCAGGATGCGACCCACACCAGTCCACTAACACCCAGGTACTCATTTTACTGTTGGGTGAACATAGACAACCGGTGTAAGGAAACACGTCCGATGTTTCCACCCTTTCGCCGGGAATCGAACCCGGACCCCTCGCCGTGTGAAGTGAGACCTTTTGCCACCAGGCCACGGGGCACAGTGCAAGCACAATCGCAATTTAATTTAGCCTAATCTAACTAAATCTATTTTAGATAAGTTTACAGTAATTTAGAAATAAACAAAATGAAATATATTTTTTCCTTAGGTTCAGAATGATTTTTACCAAATAATTGCATACACAAATCGTCGCTTGTTTTATTCGATAGGAAGAGCGTTCCTATTTAAACCAGAATCCTAAGTTTTACCTACACAGCACATCATATATATATATATATATATATATATATATATATATATATATATATATATATATATATATATATATATATATATATATATATATTTTTTTTTTTTTCAACAAGTCGGTCGTCTCCCACCGAGGCAGGGTGACCCAAAAAAAAGAAAGAAAATCCCCAAAAAGAAAATACTTTCATCATCATTCAACACTTTCACCGCACTCACACATTATCACTGCTTTTGCAGAGGTGCCCAGAATACAACAGTTTAGAAGCATATACGTATAGAGATACACAACATATCCCTCCAAACTGCCAATATCCCAAACCCCTCCTTTAAAGTGCAGGCATTGTACTTATATATATATATATATATATATATATATATATATATATATATATATATATATATATATATATATATATATATATATATATATATATATATATATATATATATATATATATATATATATATATATGTCGTGCCGAATAGGCAGAACTTGCGATCTTGGCTTAAATAGCAACGCTCATCTTGCTATATAGGACAAGTGAAAATTTGTGTATGCAATAATTTCGCCAAAACCATTCTGAACCTAACGAGAAAAATATATTTGATTGTGTTTGTTTTGTATTAAATTATTGTAAACGTATTTAAAATATATTTAGTTGGGTTAGGCTAAAATAAATTGTTCTTCTTATAAGATCGACACCATGCCTAACCCTTCTAGGGTAGGGTAGGTGCCTGAGCTCGAGCCTTTAGCTCATAAGACTGTCATTCCCATTAGCCCCCTTGGGGCGGGGATGGCAGACCAGAGAGGCCTAGTTTGTGGCTAGGCCTGGGGACAGTTGGTCCCAAAGATGAGGAGGTACTTGTGCCTCCTCCCATGGGAGACTTAGGTCTCAGACACTCCCTAAAGAGGGAGCCAAGGCCGGGCCACCACTTGGAAAAGGCCCGGGCCGGGAGAATACCGGCGAATCTTTAATAATAATAATAATAATAATAATAATCTTATAATATGGTTAGGTAAGTTTTCTAAGATTCTTTTGGTACAAAATTAATTTTTTTTACATTAACATTAATGAAAAAAATGTATCTTTAAACGTATAAGAGAAAATTTTAGAAAGGACTTAATTTTAAATGAGTTCTTGCTAATTGGCCAGTTTTACATATTCGGCACGACATTTATATATATATATATATATATATATATATATATATATATATATATATATATATATATATATATATATATATATGTGTGTGTGTGTGTGTGTGTGTGTGTACTCACCTATTTGTACTCACC
This sequence comes from Cherax quadricarinatus, assembly GCF_038502225.1. NCBI lineage: Eukaryota > Metazoa > Arthropoda > Malacostraca > Decapoda > Parastacidae > Cherax > Cherax quadricarinatus. The sequence goes on from NW_027197969.1 coordinate 11,830, forward strand.
TATTTGTGGTTGCAGGGGTCGAGTCCTAGCTCCTGGCCCCGCCTCTTCACCGGTTGCTACTAGACCCTCTCTCTCCCCGCTCCATGAGCTTTATCAAACCTCGTCTTAAAACTGTGTATGGTTCCTGCCTCCACTACGTCATTTTCTAGGCTATTCCACTGCCTTACAACTCTATGACTGAAGAAATACTTCCTACTATCTCTCTGACTCATTTGTGTCTTCAACTTCCAATTGTGGCCTCTTGTTTCTGTGTCCCCTCCCTGGAACATCCTGTCCTTGTCCACCTTGTCTATTCCACGCAGTATTTTGTATGTCGTTATCATGTCTCCCCTGACCCTCCTGTCCTCCAGTGTCGTCAGGCCGATTTCCCTTAATCTTTCTTCATAGGACATTCCCCTTAGCTCTGGAACTAACCTTGTTGCAAACCTTTGTACTTTCTCTAGTTTCTTGACGTGCTTTATCAAGTGCGGGTTCCAAACAGGTGCTGCATACTCCAGTATGGGCCTGACATACACGGTGTACAGTGTCTTGAATGATTCCTTACTAAGGTGTCGGAATGCTGTTCTCAGGTTTGCCAGGCGCCCATATGCTGCAGCAGTTATCTGATTGATGTGTGCTTCCGGAGACATGCTCGGTGTTATACTCACCCCAAGATCTTTCTCCTTGAGTGAGGTTTGCAGTCTTTGGCCACCTAGCCTATACTCTGTCTGTGGTCTTCTGTGCCCTTCCCCTATCTTCATGACTTTGCATTTGGCAGGATTAAATTCGAGAAGCCATTTGCTGGACCAGGTGTCCAGTCTGTCCAGGTCTCTTTGAAGTCCTGCCTGGTCCTCATCAGATTTAATTCTCCTCATTAACTTCACATCATCTGCAAACAGGGACACTTCTGAGTCTAACCCTTCCGTCATGTCGTTCACATATACCAAAAATAGCACTGGTCCTAGGACCGACCCCTGTGGGACCCCGCTCGTCACAGGTGCCCACTGTGATGCATCATTACGTACCATGACTCGTTGTTGCCTCCCTGTCAGGTATTCTCTGATCCATTGCAGTGCTCTTCCTGTTATATGCGCCTGATGCTCTAGCTTCTGCACTAATCTCTTGTGAGGAACTGTGTCAAAGGCCTTCTTGCAGTCCAAGAAGATGCAATCAACCCACCCCTCTCTCTCTTGTCTTACTTCTGTTATTTTATCGTAAAACTCCAGAAGGTTTGTGACACAGGATTTGCCTTCCGTGAATCCGTGCTGGTTGGCATTTATACTCCTGTTCCGTTCCAGGTGCTCCACCACTCTCCTCCTGATAATCTTCTCCATAATTTTGCATACTATACACGTCAATGACACAGGTCTATAGTTTAGTGCCTCTTTTCTGTCTCCTTTTTTGAAAATGGGAACTACATTTGCCGTCTTCCATACCTCAGGTAGTTGCCCAGTTTCCAGGGATGTGTTGAAGATTGTGGTAAGTGGTACGCACAACATATCTGCTCCCTCTCTAAGGACCCATGGAGAGATGTTGTCCGGTCCCATTGCCTTTGAGGTATCGATGTCCCTTAGCAGTTTCTTCACCTCCTCCTCATCTGTATGTATGTCGTCCAACACTTGTTGGTGTATTCCTTGTTGGTGTCCCCATCTGGTCTGTCCCCCCAGAGTCCTTCCTGTCTCTACTGTAAATACTTCCTTAAATCTCGTGTTGAGCTCCTCACATACCTCTTGATCGTTTCTTGTGAGTTCTCCACCTTCTTTCCTCAGCCTTATCACCTGGTCCTTGACTGTTGTCTTCCTCCTAATGTGGCTATACAGCAGTTTCGGGTCAGATTTGACTTTCGATGCTATGTCGTTCTCATACTGTCGCTGGGCCTCCCTCCTTATCTGCGCATACTCGTTTCTGGCTCTTCTACTAATCTCCTTGTTGTGTGTGTGTGTGTGTGTGTGTGTGTGTGTGTGTGTGTGTGTGTGTGTGTTGTACTCACGAATGAGTGGTATTGATCAATAACAACACTGCGACTAGCCATGTTGTTTTCGCCTGCATATCTGAAACATTCTGTCCTTTTCCACTTTGTCAATATTTCTCAGTATTTTACGTTATCAATGTCCCCTCTATTCCTCCTGTCCTCCATTGTCGTCAGGTTGAGTTCCCTTAATATTAACCTCTCCTCGTAGAACAAACCCTTTCACCTCTGGGACTAGTCTTGTTGCAACCCTTTGCACTTTCTCTAATATTTTGATGGACTTGATCAGGTGTGGGTTCCATACTGGTGCTGAATACTCTAATATAGCTCAGGCGTACACGGGGTAGAGTCATGAATGACTCCTTACTTAGATGTCGAAATGTTATTCTGAGGTTTGCTAGGCATCTGAATGCTGCAGCAGTTATTTGGTTGCTGTGCTCCCTAGTAGATGTGCTTGGCATGATGCTCACCCCAAGATCCTTTTACTCGAGGGAGTTTTGCAGCTTCTGACTTTTTAGGCTCTACTCCGACTGTGGTCTTCTTTGTCCTTCACTAAGCTTCATAACTTTGCACTTGCTGGGGGTTAAACTCCAGGAACCAATTGCCGGACCAGGCTTGCAGCCTGTCCAGATCTCTTGTATGCTTACCTGAACTTTATCCACTTGTATTCTCCCAATTAGCTTTACATCGTCTACGAACAGGGACACCTCTGAATCTATCCCTTTCATCATGTCATTCACATATACAAGAAACAGACCAGACCTAGGACTGACCCTTGTGTGTGTACTCGCCTATCTGTACTCATCTATTTGTGATTGTGTGTGTGTGTGTGTGTGTGTGTGTGTATACTCACCTATTTTTACTCACCTATTTGTGGTTGCAGGAGTCGATTCACAGCTCTTTGCCCCGCCTCTTCACTGATTGTTGCTAGGTCCTCTCTCTCCCTACTCCATGAGCTTTATCATACCTTGTCTTAAATCTGTGTATGGTTGCTTCCTCCACTACATCACTTGCTAGACTCTTCCATGTAAAGTAAAAGGACACAAGTGCAACTAATGTGACATTTTATTGTGGCAACGTTTCGCTCTCCAGGAACTTTATCGAGCCGTTACAAACAGTATACGGACTCAGAGGGTATACTGTTTGTATCGGCTTGACAAAGCACCTGGAGAGCGAAACGTTGCCACAATAAAATGTCACATTAGTTGCACTTGTGTCCTTTTACTTTACATATTGTCGGTAATTCTACCAACATTATTAGACTGTTCCACTTCCTGACAGCTCTATGACTGAAGAAATACTTTCTAACATCCCTTTGACTCATCTGAGTCTTAAGCTTCCAATTGTGACCCCCTTGTTTCTGTGTCCCCTCTCTGGAAAATCCTGTCTCTGTCCACCTTATCTATTCCACACAATATTTTGTATGTCTTTATCACGTATTCCCTAGCCCTCCTGTCCTCCAGTGTCGTCAGGCTGATTTTCCTCAACAACTATCCTTGTTGCAAACCTTTGCACTTTCTCTAATTTCTTGATGTGCTTGACAAAGTGTGGGATCCAAACTGGTGCTGCATACTCCAGAATGGGCCTGACGTACACGGTGTACAGTGTCTCGGAATGGTATTCTCAGGTTTACCAGGTGCCCATATGCTGCAGCAGTTATTTGGTTGATGTGTGCTTCCAGAGACATGCTTGGTGTTATACTCACCCCAAGATCTTTCTCGATGAGTGAGGTTTGCAGCCTTTGGCCACAGAGCCTATACTCTGTCTGTAGTCTTCTTTGCCCTTCCCCAATCTTCATGACTTTGCATTTGGCAGGGTTAAATTCGAGGAGCCAGTTGCTGGACCAGGTGTCCAACCTGTGTGTAAGTGATCATGCGTGTTTGTGTGATTTTGTGCGTTTGTGTGTGAGTGGCTATTTTTGTGTTTGTCAGTGAATGCGTATGTATGTATGCATGTGTGAGTTTCTGTGTCTGTATGTGTGTGTCTTCGTAATACAATGGACCGTCGATTAAGACAGTAGGTAGGTTCTTGAAAATGCATAGACGAATCCATGTTAGTTACGTTCCTGAGATCCCCAAAATAGTGAAACATTTTTAAGTCTCTAAATCATACAAAAATAAAAATAACAGTGCAATAATATTTCTTACCTTTAATTGTGGTTGCTGGTGTTTGTTGATGATTATGAAGGAGGCAGTGGAGAGGCATGATGAGGCCCATCTGGGATGAAGTAAGTTAGTCCAGTCAAGTGAGTCAGTAGGTCAGTCAGTCAAGTCAGTACAGTCATTCAATTCAGTGGGTCACTCATTCAAGTTAGTCCGTCAAATCATTCATTAAATCATTTAAGTATTTAAGTTGGTCAGTCAAGTCAGTAAATCAGTCTAGTCAGTCAAGTAGTAAGCAGTCAGTATATCAATCAAGTTATTCAGTAAATCAGTAAGTCAGTCAGTTAAGGCATTCAGTGAATCAGTCAAGCTGGTCATTGAAGTCAGTAAGCCAGTCAAGTCATTAGGTCAGGGAGTCAAGCAAGTCATTCAGAAAATCAGTCAAATTATTTAGAAATCAGTCACGTCATTCAGTAAAACAGTCAAGTCAGTAGGTCAGTCAGTCAAGTTGGTCAATGAAGTCAGTAAGTCAGTCAGTAAATCAGTCAAATCATTCAGTAAATCAGGTCACATTCAGTAAATCAGTCAAGTCATTCAGAAAATCAGTATATCAGGTTAGTTAGTAAATCATTCATCCAGTTTGCGGCACTGAAATTTTTCCCTACGTAGAAGCAAGATCGTTTAATACAGAAAACGTTTTAAAGAAAACCGTTTTAATTCAGGGTCAACTGTAAAAGAAAATTTAGGAACTAAGTAAGTAAGTAAGTAAGTAAGTTTATTCAGGTATACACAAATACAGTTACATAGAATTATCATACCTAGCAGCATATGTGTAGAGAACCTAGGATAACCCAAAAAAGTCAGACAGAGTGACTTATTTCCATTGGGGTCCTTTTACCTTATTATTATAATATAAAGGTTATATTTTCTTATTATTCTACAATGAAGATAACATCTTATTATCATACTAAAAAGACTATCTACTACAACAAGGTCATTAAGACTATCTACAATACGAGGGTCATTACTAGGAATATGGTAAAATTTATACGTATGTTAGCTAAAAAAATAGAAAATCATTCCCCTCCCTTTCTGTAGCTACATTCATCAGACACCTTTTGGCACTCTTCTTGAACTGGTTCATGCTATGACTGGCTTTGACATGTGCGGGCAGTCTGTTCCATTCCTTTATTGCTGTACAATAAAAGGTGTTTGAAGCCTGGCCACTGACTGTGGATACTACAAAGTTGTGCTCTCTCCCCCTAGTACTATGATTGCTTTGGTTCCCAACCTTGACAAAATTGACAGCAAGATATTCTGGACATTGTTTGTGAGCAATTTTATAAACATGATTTAGCTTCAGTTGTTTTACTCTGTCTTCAACATTCAGCATATCCAACTGCTGTAATTCATCCTGGCCTACATGTTCTCTTGGTCCCAGCCCCAGGATGAATCTTACGATTTTGTTCTGGGTGATTTGCAGTCTATCTTTCAGTTTTTTTGTCAAGGCAGAGTACCAAGAAGAGCAAGCGTAATCCATATGGCATTGTATAAGGGCTAGACATAGGGTCCTGCGAGCCTCAGTAGGTAGACACTGTGCTTGTCTATACAGGAACTTCAGTCTGGCATTCGCTTTCTTTACTACACTGTTCCCTATCAATTCTCCTGACATGCATGGGTCAAAGGGGATTCCCAAATATTTTACTGATGAAACCAAAGTGATGGGCTCCCCATTACATTGAACATTAAAATTATTTACCCTTCTCAGTTTATGTTTCGTGCCAAAGAGAATGGCTTCAGTTTCCCCTAGGTGTAATGATAGTTTGTTGTCTACTAACCATTTGCTGCAGGACTCCAGTTCCAGTGTTAAAACATTAGCAATATCTTGTGGGTCTTTACCTGACACTAACAGAGCACTGTCATCTGCGTACAGTAGGAGTTTGCACTTGACACTGATAGGCATATCATTGACATAACATAAGAATAATAAGGGACCCAGAATACTACCTTGGGGAACTCCACATGTTATCGGCAGGGGTTCTGATTCTGTTTTGTTGATTTTGACTATTTGTCTCCTGTTGCTAAGGTAGGACGTAAACCAGTCTACAGAACCTATACCGATAGCTTGAAGTTTATTACATAATATATTGTGGTTGACAGTATCGAAGGCCTTTTGCAGGTCTAAGGTTACCATACCTATGAGGTTCCCCTTTGACCTTTCAGTTCTCAGGTAATCCATCAGATTAATAAGGGAGGTGTCGGTTGAGTAGGATCTTCTAAAGCCCGATTGATAGCTATGGAGAATGTTGTTGTCATTAAGGTACTTAACTACTTGAGAATACACCGCCCTCTCTAGAATTTTAGATATTATACTGAGTATACTAACAGGCCTATAGTTGCTTACATCAAACCTATTTTTCTTGAAGATAGGAGTAACTCTGGCCTCCTTGAACCCCTCCGGTACGGTATTAATGGTGATTGATAGATTTATTATGTGAGCAATAGGGATTGACAGTTCAGAAGCACCATCTTTTAGGAACTTAGACGGGATGTTATCAGGGCCTGTGCTCTTAGTTGGGTTTAACCTGCTTAGTTCTTTTTGAATAAAGTCATGAGATACACTTACTAGTTGACAACTGTTTGGGGTTACCCCTTTATTGGTATAGTATGTTTGAAACTTATCAGAGTCTGTGTTAAAGGTATTTGATGCAGCTGGTAGTTTACTTACTAGTGTTGATGCAACAGAACTCAAAATTTTTGACGTGTATATCACGTAAGGTGTCTGATATTTGTATTTCGCCAACAACAGTTTTGAAGTGCTCACTGAAGTGCACAGAGGAGTACACTGACGAAGGAGAGAGATCAGTGACAGCAGTTTTCAGATTTGTCTCTACATTTACAAGTAGATTCCTTGTGATGACCTGGAATATCAACACAGCTCCATTGGCGCAGTCCAACTCAGACTGTTTATCACCACACTGAATATTACGCAAATCACTTCTATAAATGTATTCATACCAATGCTTAGTATACTATAAAATATGGACGACATAAGTAAAATTACACCCACAATAAATGGGATTATAAGCTTTCGTTCAGCTCTCTCGTTACTTCCCAAGATCGTAGAAAGATCCTCTAAAGCATTTTTCAGCTTCTTATTGTTTGCGAAGAACAAAATCATGACAGCACTCAGTGATATATATATTTGTGGAAATAATATATGTTTGCTTTCCAATATCACTGTTTCCTTCCGGTAATGCCATTTTACTTATGGAAATACAGTTAATTGAGAAGATTGCAGCTTGTACAAAGACACCCCAGAGGCAGATCTTAAGACTGAATTTATAACGGCAGCGGAACTCTGTCTCGATCAAGGTGTATGGAAAAATGCCTAATACCTGAAGACCAATCACGTGAAAATGCCAAGGCCAGGCTCCTGCATGGTTTTCTGTTATTATTATTATTATAATCAAGGGGGAAGCGCTAAACCCGGAGGATTATACAGCGCCTGGGGGGGATGTGGAAGGCATTCAGGCTTAATTCGGGGATCTGGAGCACAGATCCAATTCCCTAAATCAAGAGCCCCTCACCAACCTCAAGGAACCTTCCTTGAGGGGATGGTTTCCTGTTGACTTACACATTCCTGATTGCAGAATTGAAATTTTCAAAATTCACTGTTAGATGAGCACAATTTAACTGGAGTGTGAAACAGCTTAAAATAAAAATCTCTTTGGAGGGCAAAATAATACAAGTAACTGGTCTCGCAGTCCGTCATAAACTGAGGTCCGGGCTGCAAGATTCTCACTGGCTCGCTCTATACCTTACAACTCATTGATTTTCGTATACAAACTTCTCCAATTTTTCTTCACAATGTAGTGTACATTACAATTGCTGATGGGTAAATATAGTCACCTGAGGTGAGGTGAAATCGGGTTAGCTAATAACCAGAAAGACAAGGCTACAAAAGCTTAAAATACCGTGATGTAGCCACCCACTAAATTTCATGACACTTTGGAACTAGATGATGTGATATTGATTTAACTTAGTGTTTCATATACAAATGATGCTTCAAGTCCTGTATATTTTTCTGCCAGTGAACTACGGTGTCTCTCCCTGACCCCAACATGTGGTGTATGAGAGGGACTAGCAAGTATGGCAGCACGGGGCGAGGTCTTTCTGGAAATGGTGCTCAATAAATTTCCTTCCTGCCTGTGAGAATATGTTACGAGACCTTCTAATATTACACACCTCTCTAAGAACCACTGGCGACAATGTGAAAGACCTAGATCTAGTATCTTTCATCTCCCAGTCCTTTGTTTCGAAGATATACAAGTCGCGCCGAACAGGCAAAACTTGCAATTTTGGCTTAAATAGCAACGCTCTTCTTGCTGAATAAGGTAAGCGAAAATTTGTATATATAATAACTCCGCAAAAAGTCGTTCTGAACCTAACGATAAAAATATATTTCATTGTGCTTGTTTATTATTAAATTATTGTAAACTTATCTAAATATATTTAGCTGGATTAGGTTTGAGCTTGCTACCACCTGCAGCTCACAAGACTGCCATCCCCACGAGCCCCTTTGGGGCGGGGCAGATGGCAGACCAGAGGCCTAGCTTCTCCCTACGAGCCCCGTGAGGGCGGGGACTGTGGCTAGGCCTGGGGACACTTGGTCCCAAAGATGAGGGGGTACTTGTACCTCCTCCCATGGGAGACTTAGGTCTCTAGATACTCCCCAGATAGGGAGCCAAGGCCGGGTCACCACTACTTGGAAAAGACCCGGGCCGGGAGAGTACCGGCGAATAAAAAAAAAAAAAATTAAATTACACTTGTTGTGATAAGTTTTCAAAGTATCTTTTGGTACAAAATTTTAACTTTTAGATTAACGTTAATGAAAAAAAAATCTTTAAACGTATAAGAGAAAACTATAAAAACGACTTAATTTTAAATGAGTTCTTGCTAATTGACCAGTTTTACCTATTCGGCCCGATATATATATATATATAATATATATATATATATATATATATATATATATATATATATATATATATATATATATATATATATATATATATATATATATATATCGGGCCGAATAGGTAAAACTGGTCATATATATATATATATATATGATGAAGATAGGGAAGCTGTGATTTCGTGTATAGGGCAAGGAGGAATAACATCTTGTAGGAGTGAGGAAGAGCCAGTTGTGAGTGTGGGGGAAGTTCGTGAGGCAGTAGGTAAAATGAAAGGGGGTAAGGCAGCCGGGATTGATGGGATAAAGATAGAAATGTTAAAAGCAGGTGGGGATATAGTTTTGGAGTGGTTGGTGCAATTATTTAATAAATGTATGGAAGAGGGTAAGGTACCTAGGGATTGGCAGAGAGCATGCATAGTTCCTTTGTATAAAGGCAAAGGGGATAAAAGAGAGTGCAAAAATTATAGGGGGATAAGTCTGTTGAGTGTACCTGGTAAAGTGTATGGTAGAGTTATAATTGAAAGAATTAAGAGTAAGACGGAGAATAGGATAGCAGATGAACAGGGAGGCTTTAGGAAAGGTAGGGGGTGTGTGGACCAGGTGTTTACAGTGAAACATATAAGTGAACAGTATTTAGATAAGGCTAAAGAGGTCTTTGTGGCATTTATGGATTTGGAAAAGGCGTATGACAGGGTGGATAGGGGGGCAATGTGGCAGATGTTGCAGGTGTATGGTGTAGGAGGTAGGTTACTGAAAGCAGTGAAGAGTTTTTACGAGGATAGTGAGGCTCAAGTTAGAGTATGTAGGAAAGAGGGAAATTTTTTCCCAGTAAAAGTAGGCCTTAGACAAGGATGTGTGATGTCACCGTGGTTGTTTAATATATTTATAGATGGGGTTGTAAGAGAAGTAAATGCGAGGGTCTTGGCAAGAGGCGTGGAGTTAAAAGATAAAGAATCACACACAAAGTGGGAGTTGTCACAGTTGCTCTTTGCTGATGACACTGTGCTCTTGGGAGATTCTGAAGAGAAGTTGCAGAGATTGGTGGATGAATTTGGTAGGGTGTGCAAAAGAAGAAAATTAAAGGTGAATACAGGAAAGAGTAAGGTTATGAGGATAACAAAAAGATTAGGTGATGAAAGATTGAATATCAGATTGGAGGGAGAGAGTATGGAGGAGGTGAACGTATTCAGATATTTGGGAGTGGACGTGTCAGCGGATGGGTCTATGAAAGATGAGGTGAATCATAGAATTGATGAGGGAAAAAGAGTGAGTGGTGCACTTAGGAGTCTGTGGAGACAAAGAACTTTGTCCTTGGAGGCAAAGAGGGGAATGTATGAGAGTATAGTTTTACCAACGCTCTTATATGGGTGTGAAGCGTGGGTGATGAATGTTGCAGCGAGGAGAAGGCTGGAGGCAGTGGAGATGTCATGTCTGAGGGCAATGTGTGGTGTGAATATAATGCAGAGAATTCGTAGTTTGGAAGTTAGGAGGAGGTGCGGGATTACCAAAACTGTTGTCCAGAGGGCTGAGGAAGGGTTGTTGAGGTGGTTCGGACATGTAGAGAGAATGGAGCGAAACAGAATGACTTCAAGAGTGTATCAGTCTGTAGTGGAAGGAAGGCGGGGTAGGGGTCGGCCTAGGAAGGGTTGGAGGGAGGGGGTAAAGGAGGTTTTGTGTGCGAGGGGCTTGGACTTCCAGCAGGCATGCGTGAGCGTGTTTGATAGGAGTGAATGGAGACAAATGGTTTTTAATACTTGACGTGCTGTTGGAGTGTGAGCAAAGTAACATTTATGAAGGGATTCAGGGAAACCGGCAGGCCGGATTTGAGTCCTGGAGATGGGAAGTACAGTGCCTGCACTCTGAAGGAGGGGTGTTAATGTTGCAGTTTAAAAACTGTAGTGTAAAGCACCCTTCTGGCAAGACAGTGATGGAGTGAATGATGGTGAAAGTTTTTCTTTTTCGGGCCACCCTGCCTTGGTGGGAATCGGCCGGTGTGATAATAAAAATAAAAAAAAAAATATATATATATATATTATGTCGTGCCGAATAGGCAGAACTTGCGATCTTGGCTTAAATAGCAACGCTCATCTTGCCATATAGGACAAGTGAAAATTTGTGTATGCAATAATTTCGCCAAAATCGTTCTGAACCTAACGAAAAAAATATATTTCATTGCTTTTGTTTAGTATTAAATTATTGTAAACGTTTTTAAAATATATTTAGTAGGATTAGGCTGAAATAAATTGCGCTTGTTGTAATAAGGTTAGGTAAGTTTTCCAAGATTCTTTTGGTGCAAAATTATTGATTTTTACATTAACATAAATGAAAAAACGTATCTTTAAACGTGTAAGAATTTTTTTTTAAAAAGGTCTTAATCTTAAGTGAGTTCTTGCTAATTGACCAGTTTTACCTATTCTGCACGACATATATATATATATATATATAATATATAAATATATATATATATATATATATATATATATATATATATATATATATATATATATATATATATATATATATATATATATAAGTGTGGGGGAAGTTCGTGAGGCAGTGGGTAGAATGAAAGGGGGTAAGGCAGCTGGGAGTGATGGGATAAAGATAGAAATGGTAAAAGCAGGTGAGGATATAGTTTTGGAGTGGTTGGTGCAATTATTTAATAAATGTATGGAAGAGGGTAAGGTACCTAGGGACTGGCAGAGAGCATGCATAGTTCCTTTGTATAAAGGCAAAGGGGACAAAAGAGAGTGCAAAAATTATAGGGGAATAAGTCTGTTGAGTATACCTGGTAAAGTGTATGGTAGAGTTATTATTGAAAGAATTAAGAGTAAGACGGAGAGCAGGATAGCAGATGAACAAGGAAGCTCTCTGAAGGATTGGGGGTGTGTAGACCAAGTGTTTACAGTGAAACATAGGTGAACAGTACTTAGATAAGGGTAAAGAGGTTTTTTTTTTGGCATTAACAGATTTGGAAAAGGTATATGACAGGGTGGATAGATCAATGTGACAAATGTTGCAAATATATGGAATAGGAGGTAGGCTACTGAAAGCAGTGAAGAGTTTTTACGAAGATAGTGATTCTCAGGTTAGAGTATGTAAGTGAGACGGAGATTATTTCCCAGTAAAAGTAGGCCTTAGACAAGGATTTGTGATGTCACCATGGTTGTTCACTATTTTTATAGATGGGGTTGTAAGAGAAGTGAATGCTCGGGTGTTGGCAAGAGGTTGAACTTTGCTCTCGAGGACCGTATCGATAGGCTGATGACTCTGTAGTTGAGGCTTCTGGTAGGATGTTTCAAACCTCCATATTTATTTCTTGGCTTGTCGAAATTTCACATACGTCAATATGCTTTGTGAAGGCTTACTCAGCCCTGTAACAACTTCAGACAGTATTACCCAGGCTGGCTCCTCCTCAGGAAAATTAGTGAATAGAAAAAGAAATAATAACAGACAAACATAAACACTATTATGTAGAAAATAAAATATAAAACACTTAAATATGAAATATTAATCCTACATTAAAGAAAATGAAAAAGGAAAAATATAAATGATAACTGAATTCAACGCTAATTTAACACTTTGGTGTCTGGTGTTGGTGACACTGCTTGTTGAAATCGTAGCCGTTGCTGATGATGGGGGGGGGGTCGCAGGTGTTGGTGACCATCCACTGGCTAGTTCTTCACAGTATACCAGTGAGTATTCTATCCCGATGACTGGAAAGCAGGTTCTTTACTGCTGCAATGATGAGGAGTTACGTCCTGCAATTTCAAACAGGTGCACAGGTACTTAAATGCAAAATGGGGAAGTCTCTGGACGTTAGTCCTTCTCCTGTTCTGCTCGTTGATTGACAGGTGACCCTCACTGTCATCCAAGCTGAAAAGATAGACAGGTTACCCACTGCTTAAATAATCACTCTCCATGGCAGTGTACATTACTCAAAAGACGTGGTGATTATTACAACAGTCAACCTAGAGCAAGACTGAAATGACTAAATTTATTATTGGTCAAAAGTGAAGCTTTTAACCAATAAATCCACTAGAATACAAGGCAGGCATGTACTTACAGTAGTGTTGGGAGCTGCGAGTCGAGTGATTTACTGTTTGACCAGAGCCCCACACGTCACCTTTCGAGGGGGGGTGGAAGAGGGAGGGGAAGGGATAGCCGGAGCTAGACTGACCCTACGTTAACAAGCAGCCGGCAATCAAACTATCACTTTAGGGGTGGGGGAGAAAAGGCGGGAAAAACGGGAGCGTGACTTATCCTACCTTAACTAGTAGCCGGTAATGAAACTGTTGTTACTATATTGCTACTCCTATCTATTGAACTTTTCCCTCACATGCTTCCTGCAGAGCTCCTTATATTCTGTTACTGGTAGACCTACTAACGTGATCGTTTTTGTGCACAGGACTTTTTTTTAGCATAAGGACTTCCTCCTAACGAATTTTGTATTGCCTGACGAGGATCTCATGTTCGATAGAAAGGACTTGCATTATTTTACAACTCTTAACACTGATTATTCTTATATGTTATCCATATCGTCTGTGGTAGAGTAGGAAGAGTTACTAACATTGTTCGCATCGCTATTGTGCCGTGTGGACAGGCTGCGCAGTAGCTCCTGATACAACTGGTTTACTGCGCAGTTTTCCTGTTTTGTGCATACAACATGGCGGATCGCATTGGACGCCGGGTGAGCACTGTTTGTGTGGAATTGGTGCGTGGCACGCTTACAGGAACAACCATGCACGTGTTACTGCATGCCATCATCAGTGAGGTATATGGAATACCGACCGAATAATTATATGGAGTAGCAGTAAATGGTGTGTCGAGAATTTTCATCAAGTTTAAAGACTCAGGATTCTACACAAGCATAGTCAACAAATATCAAGAGAAGAGGCTAGCAGTGAACACTATGGTGGAAGTCTGCTTACATGATGTGTCCAGCTATGTGACGTGGGTGAAAGTACGAAACGTGCCTTTTGAGGCGACGGAGCATGATGTGACGGCGGTGTTTAGCAGCTATGGGAAAATCCACTCAGCAGTGATGGGGGTGTGGCAAAATGGACCTTATGAGGGGCTACCTGAAGGATCATTTACGCTCAAAATGACGTTGAGGCAGCCAATTCCATCATACGTATTTATGGAGGTCTTCCGAACGCAGGTCTACGTGTACTACTCAGGGCAGCGGAAGACTTGCAGATTATGTGGTTCTTTTGAACATATGGCGGCCCAATGCTATAAAAAAGCTGGACGGAGGGAACAGGTACCAGTGATCTTACATCAGAGGAATGCTCTGGAGGTGTCGGAGGAAGGAGTAAGGCCAAACAAGATTCCTTGCCGATGGAGTGACGAAGTGGATAGGGCTGAGGCGACTATGGAGGAAAGTGTAACACTAACAGTTGATAAGGGACAGACGACATCGACGTCTGATGAGGAGGGTACGGGCCAACAGGATGGCTTGCTGGAGGAAGTACTTAGTTCCTTTTTGCATGACGTTGAAGAGGGACAGGTGGATGAAGGGTGTAACCTGGTGCAGGCAACTGTGCAGCAAGATCAGGAGGTTAGGAATACTGTGTGCACTAATGTTAATGTGCACAACGTTGTGGCAGAGGTCCATAGGGCGGAAAAGACAGGTGACGAGGTGTGTGGGGAGGGGAGTTCTCGTAAGAGAACTGCAGGAACGTCTGAGATGGACGATGTTCTTACTCCAGGACAAAGAACAGGAGTAAAATCTTGGAGAAAGGATGTATGTCATAAGGGGAAAGAGGGAAGGGGTAATGTAGGGTTCAATGGTTCTAGGGATAATGAAGGGATAGGGGGGGTGAATAAGCAAGCTGTCAAGAAAGATGCCATACAGCAGGACGGTATAGGAGGGTGTGTGCCAAGAAGAAAGGGTAAACCACCACTTTTAAAATAATTCACGATAGTAACTGTAAATGTAAATGGATTGAAGAATGAAGTGAAACGAGTATGGATGGAATGGTTTTTGAGGAGATATAATGTGGATGTATGCTTTATACAAGAACATAATTATAAGATAGGCTGTGCTTTGGCATTAAAGGGTTATAAATTGTATGTAAGTGGGTCTGTTAGGTTAAAAGGGGGAGTGGCAGTGGCTGTGAAGGAAAATAGTCCCTTACGTATTATAAAGTGGGAAGAAAGGGGGGGGGGGGAGAGTAGTGAGGGTGGATGGTGAGTGGGGAGCATCTAGAGTATGTTTCATTGGGGTTTATATGCCAGCAGAGAATATAATCAAAGTAAAAGAGGATTTTGTGAGAGACGTTTTAGTGTATTTTTTAAGGGGTTTACCTCTAGTAACTGTAATTGGGGGGGACTGGAACTGTGTTATAAGGGGGGGGGACGTGGAGCCAAGGGGGGCGGGTTGTGTATTACGGTCGTTACGCAATGTTTTACAGGATGCAGGGGTGAGGGACGTGGAGGGGAGTGGGGCTTGGAGAGTGGATTACACTTTTGTTAGGAGAAATTATTCAGCGAGGTTAGATAGGATTTATATAACGGAGGCAGTTAGGGTAGGAGGGGTAAAAACAGTGGACGTAGGGTTTTCGGATCATAGGGCAGTTTTGGTAGAACTGGATTGGGAGGGAGTGGTAAAGGTATATTCAAGTTTCTGGAAGTTAAATGCGAGGTTGGTGAGGAGTGAGGTGGTGAACGCAGAGTTTAGAGACTGGTGGGGACAATTGTGGAGGGCAAGGGATGGGGTAGGGAGTATTTTGGATTGGTGGGAAAATAGGGCTAAACCTGGTATCGCGGGGTTTTATAAATATAAAGGAGTATTACGCAAGAGATGAGGGGAAGTCTTTTGAAGAAATATCAGGGCTAAGAGGGAGACTAAGGGACATACATAATGAAAGATTTGATGAATTAAGGGTAAGGGCAGGTATGGATGCCGTGCTATGGGGAGATAAACCGTCGGGTAGTGTGTTAAGAAGTTTTCGCATTAGACAACAGGAGTCCACTATAATACTTTTAGAGGTTAGTGACGATTTGGAAGGTTATACTAAGGGGCAAATGTTGGTGACAACTGAGGGGATAAGTAATTATGCGGACTATTGGTTTAAAAGGAAATGGGAAAAAGGTAATGTGGGGATAGTTAATAAAGAAAGAGGAGGGGTGAAGGTCTTGGGGAAAGGTGGGGAGGACAGAGGGGGATTGGAGGGAATAATAAGTATGGAAGAAGTGAAAGAGGCAGTGTTCAATTTAAGTAAGGGGAAAGCACCGGGAATTGATGGGCTTTCCAATGATTTTTACAGAGTGCATTGGGAAACCATAAATGTTTGTTTGGTTCAGGTATTGAATTGTATGCTGAAGGAAGGGAAATTGGGAACGTCACAGAGGACGGGTGTGGTCGTGCTTGTAAAGAAAAAAAGCGAGGGGAGAACACTGAGCACGTACAGGGCCATATCTTTAATGTGTACGGATTATAAGATTTTTGCGAAGATTTTAGGGAACAGGATGAAGAAGGTAATAGGTGGTATGGTGCACAAGGGTCAGTTGGGAATTCCGGGTCGTAGTATGAGGGATGGACATAGTCGTATTAGGGAATTTTTGCAGGGTTGTAAGGGTGGTGGAATTTTGGGCATTGATTGGGAGAATGCTTATGACGGTGTGAATAGAGAGTACATGGTTGACACTTTAAGGCTTATGGGTTTTGGGGAGGGAATAGTAAAATGGGTGAAGACCTTGTATGCAGAAGCTACGATTCAGGTGCAAATTAATGGTAGGTTGGGTAGCGTGTTGAAAATGGAGAAAGGTTTGAGACAGGGGTGTCCTATGTCTCAAATTCTGTTTGCATGTATGCAACACCCGTTTTATGGAATGGTTGAGGAAGCAACAACGTTACAGGAGGAGGGTAAGGGGTTCACAGAGGTAGTTGGTTATGTAGATGACACAACAATACTGATCAATGATGTCGAAGGTTTGCGAAAGGTGGAGAGAGTAATGAGTTTTTTTGGAGAGGCGTCAGGCATGCGTGTCAACAGGGCTAAATCGAAATTACATTAGCACCAAGATGGCGGACCGACTGTACCGGCGCATAAATACTGTCTGCATTGAGCTGGTTAGAGGATCTTTAAGCAACGCCACGATGAACGTTCTCCTGCCAAGCATTATCAGGGACTGTTATGGCATCCCCAACGAAGAGCTGTATGGTGTGGCACTGAATGGAATGTCAAGGGTCTTCGTGAAGTTCATGAGGGCTGACTTCTACTCTACCATCGTAGATGAATTTCAAGAACGACGGATGAGTATCAATTCGGCAGTGGAAGTATGCTTGCATGATGTGTCTAAGTATTTTACTTGGGTGAAGGTAAGGAATGTACCTTTTGAGGCAACAGCATACAGCATCCAAGATGTGTTCAGTGGTTATGGAACTGTACACTCGACGAGCATGGGAATGTGGAGGGACGGCCCTTATGAGGGGATGCCGGAAGGATCATGCACACTGAAAATGACCCTGAGGAGACCGATACCATCATATGTTACATTGCGTAACCATAGAACACAGGTTTTTGTTCACTATGCGGGGCAGAGGAAGACGTGCCGTTTATGTGACTCTTATGAGCACATGGTGGCACAATGCCCCAGGAGACAGGAGCCTAGGCGTCAGGAGACAGCTGCTGTGGATACGCCATTAGAAGCCACGGATGTTATGACGGATGAAGTGGAAAGACGGGGTACAGGCCTATGGAGTGAGGAGGTCGACAGGGCAGAGGTGGTTTTGGAGACGTGTGTTACACTACCAGTGGAAACGGGAGGGGAGGGAATATCGCCGTCAGACAGGCCGTTAGATAATGCAGAGTCAGCTCAGGACGGGATTTTGGAGGCTGTGCTGAAGGATTTTTTGGAAGAGTCGGTGCTTGGTGTGGAAAGTGATGTGAGGTCAGGTGATGACAAGGTGATGGATGAACAGAAGCAGGGTAAGGAAGACTTGAGTGAGGTTCGAAAGGAGAGCAATGTGGTGGTGGAGGTCCATCAAGAAGATGTGGTTGAAGAAGAAATGTATGTAGAGGGTAGCTCCCGCAAGAGATCAGCGGGGGCATCAGACATGGACGAGGTCCTCACACCAGCGCAGAGGCCTGGGAAGATGTGGGCAGCTGTGGTAGCAAAGGCAAGTCAGGGAGGAGGGGGGGCGCAATGGGAAGCTAGGTGGGAAGGGACAGGGAGGGGTTGGAGGGCAGGAACGAGGGATTGATAGAGAAGAACCGAGACCTATGAAAGGAGGACCAAGTAAGCCTCAGCGGCACAGGGGTAAGCCGCCATTCTTGTAAAATTCAGGTGTGTAACTTTCAATGTAAACGGTCTTAAAAACGAGGTCAAGAGGGTATGGTTAGAGTGGGTTTTGAGGAGATTTAGTATTGATGTCTGTTTTTTGCAGGAACATAACCATAGGTTAGGATGTGAGCTGTTGTTGAAAGGTTATAGGTTGTTTACATGTGATGCTTTGAGGTTGAAAGGAGGTGTGGCTGTGGCGGTAAAGGAGACCAGTCCTTTGCGTATCCTGGGTTGGGAGGAGGGGGGGGGGTGGGAGGGTTGTCAGGGTGGATGGGTTTTGGGGGGCCAGGAGGGTTAGTTTTGTAGGTGTGTACATGCCAGCAACTAGTAACACTAGAGTGAAGGTGGATTTTGTACGCGAGGTTCTGGTATATCACTTGAGAGGTTTACCTGCTTTTACGGTGATTGGTGGGGATTGGAATTGTGTCATTAGGAAGGGTGATGTGGTTCCGAGGGGGGCGGGTTGTGTTTTGGGGGTCCTGCGGGATGTTTTGCGAGATGTTGGAGCAGTAGATGTGGTGGGAAGTAGGGGATATGGAGTGGAGCACACTTTTATTCGTAGGGGATATGAGGCAAGGTTAGATAGGATTTATGTTAGGCAGGGCATAGGTGTGGAGAGGGTGAGGACTATCGATGTGGGTTTTTCTGATCATCGTGCTGTTATAGCAGATTTGAGGGTAGATGGCATAGTGAGGGTTTATGCAGGATATTGGAAATTAAATGTGAGGCTACTTAGGGAAAAGGATGAACCTACGGGGTTTGAAGATTGGTGGAAATCCTTGTGGGAGACTAGGAATATGGAAATGGATTTGCTGGATTGGTGGGAAATGAGGGCTAAAGTTGAAATAGGGAAATTTTTTAAAGTACGGGGTAAGGAGATGGCTAGGTGGAGCTATGGCCTACAAAATTATCTTGAGGGTCAGTTAAATGACTGTTATGCAGAGGAACGTGTGGGGCGGAGTGAGGACATGGAACGTTTGCGAAATAGGTTGGCGGAAATTCACAATGAAAAATTTGAGGCAATTCGAGTTAGGGCAGGGTTGGAGGATGTCTTAAGGGGAGATAGGCCATCGGGTTTTGTATTAAGGAGGTTTAAGGAACGGCAGGCGAAGACCACCTTGGCGTATATTGAGGCAGGTACAGGGGGGGGGTGGCTTTGAGGAGGGTCAAGGCCTATCCACCACGGAAAATATTAGTTTGTATGCAGATTTTTGGTTTAGGGAGAAGTGGAGGAGGGATGGCAGGGGAGTGGGTGAGGGACGGTTTGGGGATGAAGGGTTTAATAGAGTATTAAGTGAGCAGGACAGTAACAGAATCGAGGGTAGTATTACTGTAGAGGAGGTGGAGGAGGCAGTTTTTGGGATGTGCCAGGGTAAAACCCCAGGCATAGACGGACTACCAAACGATTTTTATAGGTATCATTGGGGGAGTGTACGGCATTGTTTGGTGGGGGTTTTGAATTGTATGTTAAATAGTGGGAGGATGGGGAAATCACAAAGAACGGGTGTCACGGTTTTAGTGCCCAAAAAGAAGGAATGCCGAGTTTTGAATGATTACCGTGCGATTACGTTAATGTGCTCGGATTACAAGATTTTTGCTAAGGTTTTGGGCAACAGAATGAGGAAAGTGTTGTGTTTAGTGTTACATAGGGGACAGTTATGATATCCCATGCACCTATGTTAAGCAAGAACACGACTACATTACAATATGCATTATTATTATTATTAACAAAGACGCACCAAGCCTACAATATGCATTTATATTCCACTTTGTTATTTATATATTAATAATCCTGATACGTTTAATAGATTAACGTATTTTATTGAAAGTAATGCAAATACAAGATGATTATAAAACACAGAACCGATTAATACACAAGAATCCAACACAATGACACCTCAACCAGGTCGTCTAAATACATGCAAAAGAGTAATATTACATAGAACAATGTAACACTGCCAAGTCAAACACATACACTGGTATTACACTCCCCCTTCTTTTTTTTTTTTTTTTTTTTTTTTTTTATAGAAACCTTACAAAAGTACAAAGGATGCATAATAAAGTACAGGAATACAAAACATTCTTTTGTTCTACTAGTACCAGGTTATTCCTTGCGAGAACAAGTATTATAACATCTTGTTATAGCAAAACAATACACGCTAAGACAAACCTCACTAAAGTTTATCAGTCATTAATAGTTGCCGCCGGCCATTGTACCCAAAGAAAACACACCAAAAAGAAACTTTACATAGTTTAACAATATAAAATGAATACCTGACATGTCTTATTACAACAAAAACATCATACAAATGTACAACATCACAAGATTAACCAAAACTACCATAACCACTACAAAACAAAACAAAACCCTAACATACCCGCTATGACAGGGTACAGATTATTGGTTAAGTTATGGTACATTAGATCCTAACCAATAGGAAACCGGAAGGAACATATGATTCCTTACACAATAACCATAGAGAAACAGGATTTTACTATTATTAATATGTTAACCCTCTAATACAATAATGTTGATACAGAAAACAGAACATGCATGTAAAATACAATAATAAAAGAATCCAAAACAAGTATTTATAACAAACCTCGGCACATTAAAGGGTTTATAACCAAACCCTATACATAATTATACCTCCCACATAATTACTTAAAAACGAGATCCTAAGGGCTCGGTATCCTGGCTTTCAAGGAAATTTTAAACCCAGTGAACATAACCATCAGGCTTAGAAATGTAACCCTGGAAACCACACTTATATCTCACTATGACAAACATTCTCGTGAAACATGGAGTACCATCCATACCTAATTCTCACTACCTTCCTCTTACACACTACATCAGTTCCAGATAAATAAAAAACAACCCCCCCCCTTTACATCCCCCCATAAGGAGACCACTCCTTTGTCCATCCTCAGGGACCCCGCCTAAGGGAACCCACAGTGAGATTCCTATAACCTTCCGGGAAACTTTTTTTCCAAGACGCCCCATAGACTAACTTATTCCTACACTTCGTCCTATAGAATCTGGCCGCCAACGCTTTTATCCTCATATCACCCCTTAATCCCCTCATTCCCCATGAAATGTCCAGATAATCCACTATGATATACATTATAGCCCTTCCAACATCCCTAGGCACTCCCCTAACATCTAGTAGTAAAGCCCTTAAAAGCGGCAAACGACCCCCCCCCAACAGTCTGATAACCCCACCCATCCATGATCTCACCCCCTCCAAGGAGGTACAAAAAAAGACCACATGAAACGCCGTTTCAACATCACCACAAACCTGACAAAAAGCCTCTTCCACAAACCCCATACTACGTAACACCTCCTTGGAAGCCAGAATCCCCATGATAAACCTATATACTAATTCTCTTACTCTAGCCGGTATCCGAAGCTTACTAAAATCTTTCCAAATAACCCCCCAATCATATGTTGGATACACGGCTACCCCTTGCATAATTCCTTGACCTTTCACTACCCTCACCAACCGTTTCACTTTGATTTTATCCACCTGTTGCACTGTCAATAAAAATCTCAACATATCTTCACAAACCCTCAATTCCTTCCCACTCCACCATTTACGTGCCTCCTCCATAACTCTTCCTACTTTAGCGCCCCTCACACCCCCTTCCCTCATATACCTCCACTTGATATATACAGCCATTACTCTCAGTCCTAAAGGCAACAAACCTAAACCCCCTCTCCGAACATCTGGAGTTACCTGGAGTTTACCTGGAGAGAGTTCCGGGGGTCAACGCCCCCGCGGCCCGGTCTGAGACCAGGCCTCCTGGTGGATCAGAGCCTGATCAACCAGGCTGTTGCTGCTGGCTGCACGCAAACCAACGTACGAGCCACAGCCCGGCTGATCCGGAACTGACTTTAGGTGCTTGTCCAGTGATAACTTGTCCCGTCATAACTACCTCCTTACTTAACCATGCCCTCCCAAATCCCCACACAAACTTCAGCACCCTCCTCTGCATTTCCACAATATCTCGTACCTCTAAGGGAAAAACCTCTGCCACCCCCCATACCTTGCTATAGACAAGTGAATTTACCACCACTACCCTCTGATGTAAAGCTAAGTCCCTCGCACTTAAACCTCCTAGTCTACTTAAAACCTTACCCGTGACAGACTCCGAATTTACCCTTCTGCATGCCTGCACTTCCGCCAAATACCATATCCCACATACCTTGAGTCTGTCAACTACTATCCATCCTAACCCTATCCCCAAGCCCCCCCCTATCCAATTACCGACCTCTTGTAACCTTGATTTCACCGTATTAACTCTCATTCCGGTATTCATACCAAACATCTGAATCACTCTACCCACCCTCCTTAACTCCTCCTTACCCCTTAGCAAAACAGTAGTATCATCCACATACCCAACGATGCCCCCTTTGCACCCCCCTTCCATCTCCTGATTGTTCATTACCCTCTCAACAGACTCATAAAAAGGATTCTGCACACACGCAAAGAGCAGCTGTGACATCGGACAGCCCTGCCTCAAACCTCTCTCCATTGGTACACTTTCACCCAACCTCCCATTGACCTGTACCCTCACCTCTGCCCCATCATACAGGGTGTTCACCCACCTCACTACCCCCTCCCGAAACCCCAACCTCTCTAAGCAAACCCCTAAGAAATCTCTGTCCACGCAATCATAAGCATTCACCCAATCTAAACCTAGTATTCCCCCTCCCGTACATCTCTCTAGAAAATCCCTAATCAAACCATGTCCATCCCTCATCCTTCTTCCCGGAATTCCCAACTGTCCCCTATGTAACACTAAACCCAACACTTTCCTCATTCTGTTGCCCAAAACCTTAGCAAAAATTTTGTAATCCGAGCACATTAACGTAATCGCACGGTAATCATTCAAAACTCGGCATTCCTTCTTTTTGGGCACTAAAACCGTGACACCCGTTCTTTGTGATTTGCCCATCCTCCCACTACTTAACATACAATTCAAAACCCCCACCAGACAATGCCGTACACTCCCCCATTGATACCTATAAAAATCGTTTTGTATTCCGTCTATGCCTGGGGTTTTACCCTGGCACATCCCAAAAACTGCCTCCTCCACCTCCTCTACATTAATACTACCCTCGATTCTGTCACTGTCCTGCTCACTTAATACCCTATTAAACCCTTCATCCCCAAACCGTCCCTCACCCACTCCCCCGCCAACCCTCCTCCACTTCTCCCTAAACCAAAAATCTGCATACAAACTAATATTTTCCGTGGTGGATAGGCCTTGACCCTCCTCAAAGCCACCCCCCCCCCTGTACCTGCCTCAATATACGCCAAGGTGGTCTTCGCCTGCCGTTCCTTAAACCTATTTAATACAAAACCCGATGGCCTATCTCCCCTTAAGACATCCTCCAACCCTGCCCTAACTCGAATTGCCTCAAATTTTTCATTGTGAATTTCCGCCAACCTATTTCGCAAACGTTCCATGTCCTCACTCCGCCCCACCCGTTCCTCTGCATAACAGTCATTTAACTGACCCTCAAGATAATTTTGTAGGCCATAGCTCCACCTAGCCATCTCCTTACCCCGTACTTTAAAAAATTTCGCAATTTCAACTTTAGCCCTCATTTCCCACCAATCCAGCAAATCCATTTCCATATTCCTAGTCTCCCAAAAGGATTTCCACCAATCTTCAAACCCCGTAGGGTCACCCTCTTCCCGAAGTAGCCTCACATTTAAATTCCAGTATCCTGCATAAACTCTCACTATGCCATCTACCCTCAAATCTGCTATAACAGCACGATGATCAGAAAAACCCACATCGATAGTCCTCACCTTCTCCACACCTATGCCCTGCCTAACATAAATCCTATCTAACCGTGCCTCATATCCCCTACGAATAAAAGTGTGCTCCACTCCATATCCCCTACTTCCCACCACATCTACCACTCCAACATCTCGCAAAACATCCCGCAGAACCCCCAAAACACAACCCGCCCCCCTCGGAACCACATCACCCTTCCTAATGACACAATTCCAATCCCCACCAATCACCGTAAAAGCAGGTAAACCTCTCAAGTGATATACCAGAACCTCGCGTACAAAATCCACCTTCACTCTAGTGTTACTAGTTGCTGGCATGTACACACCTACAAAACTAACCCTCCTGGCCCCCCAAAACCCATCCACCCTGACAACCCTCCCACCCCCCCTCCTCCCAACCCAGGATACGCAAAGGACTGGTCTCCTTTACCGCCACAGCCACACCTCCTTTCAACCTCAAAGCATCACATGTAAACAACCTATAACCTTTCAACAACAACTCACATCCTAACCTATGGTTATGTTCCTGCAAAAAACAGACATCAATACTAAATCTCCTCAAAACCCACTCTAACCATACCCTCTTGACCTCGGTTTTAAGACCGTTTACATTGAAAGTTACACACCTGAATTTTACAAGAATGGCGGCTTACCCCTGTGCCGCTGAGGCTTACTTGGTCCTCCTTTCATAGGTCTCGGTTCTTCTCTATCAATCCCTCGTTCCTGCCCTCCAACCCCTCCCTGTCCCTTCCCACCTAGCTTCCCATTGCCCCCCCTCCTCCCGGACTTGCCTTTGCTACCACAGCTGCCCACATCTTCCCAGGCCTTTGCGCTGGTGTGAGGACTTCGTCCATGTCTGATGCCCCCGCTGATCTCTTGCGGGAGCTACCCTCTACACACATTTCTTCTGCAACCACATCTTCTTGATGGACCTCCACCACCACATTGCTCTCCTTTCGAACCTCACTCAAGTCTTCCTTACCCTGCTTCTGTTCATCCATCACCTTGTCATCACCTGACCTCACATCACTTTCCACACCATGCTCCGACTCTTCCAAAAAATCCTTCAGCACAGCCTCCAAAATCCCGTCCTGAGCTGACTCTGCATTATCTAACGGTCTGTCTGACAGCGATATTCCCTCCCCCCCCCGTTTCCACTGGTAGTGTAACACACGTCTCCAAAACCACCTCTGCCCTGTCGACCTCCTCACTCCATAGGCCTGTACCCCGGCTTTCCACTTCACCCGTCACAACATCCGTGGCTTCTAATGGCGTATCCACAGAAGCTGTCTCCTGACGCCTAGGGCCCTGTCTCCTGGGGCATTGTGCCACCATGTGCTCATAAGAGTCACATAAACGGCACGTCTTCCTCTGCCCCGCATAGTGTACAAAAACCTGTGTTCTATGGTTATGCAATGTAACATATGATGGTATCGGTCTCCTCAGGGTCATTTTCAGTGTGAAGGATCCTTCCGGCATTCCCTCATAAGGGCCGTCCCTCCACATTCCCATGCTCGTCGAGTGTACAGTCCCATATCCACTGAACACGTCTTGTAGGCTGTAGGCTGTTGCCTCAAAAGGTACATTCCTTACCTTCACCCAAGTAAAATACTTAGACACATCATGCAAGCATACTTCCACTGCCGTGTTGATACTCATCCGCCTTTCTTGGAATTCGTCGACAATGGTAGAATAGAAGTCAGCCCTCATGAACTTCACGAAGACCCTTGACATACCGTTCAGTGCCACACCATACAGCTCTTCATTGGGGATGCCATAACAGTCCCTGATAATGCTTGGCAGGAGAACGTTCATCGTGTCATTGCTTAAAGATCCTCTAACCAGCTGAATGCAGACAGTATTTATGCGCCG
The DNA here is from genome assembly GCF_038502225.1 of Cherax quadricarinatus. NCBI lineage: Eukaryota > Metazoa > Arthropoda > Malacostraca > Decapoda > Parastacidae > Cherax > Cherax quadricarinatus. The sequence continues at coordinate 37,834 of NW_027197969.1, forward strand.
GTACAGTCGGTCCGCCATCTTGGTACTAATGCTATGTTTTCCTCACCAGGTGGCGTGCAAGAGAACCTGTAGAAGCGTCCTCTCTCCCCGCAGGTCGAGAGACGAATGCTATAGGGCCATTCGGAGGTGTGTTGCGGGAGGTGGGGAGGGTACTGACCGGGGGGAGGGGGGGCTGGAATCGTAGGTTATGTGGATGACACGACTGTTTTGGTGAGAGGTAATGGGGATTTGCTTAGGGTGGGTAAGGTGGTGGATGTGTTTGGGGAGGCTTCAGGTATGAAAATTAATGTTGAGAAGACTAAGTTTCTAGACTTAAGGGATAGTACAAATGGGGATGAGGTGGTAGGGGGTGGGTGGAAGGTGGTGGATCAACTAATGATATGTGGGATAATTTATGTGAGAAACACACGGGTGGCTCAAGAGGTGAATTCGGTGAGAATAGTGAATGGAGTATTGAAAAGACTTGGTGGTTTGAGGGCGGCGCAACTAACGCTGCATCAAAGAGTAATAGTGACGAACGTGCTATTGTACAGCAAGATATGGCATGTCGTTGTCATGTACCCGCTGATGAGACGTGAGGTGAAGCATTTACAACATGGGGTTTTTAGGTTTATATGGGGATCGGGCTGCGAATGGTTAAGTAGAGCGGTGTTAACACTTCCGGTCAGTCGGGGAGGGCTGGGACTTTTACCTCTGGAAAAAAGGATGATGAGCGTGTACCTAAAACGAAGTTATATAAGGGAGGGGGGCGGGAGGGGAGGTGGACTTGTGCGAGTACGTAAGGATATGCAACGGTGGTGGGGGGGGTAGGGATTTAATAGTTGGTGAGGCCATGACAGTGAGGGATCCGTCGTGTGTTAAATTGCGGGTCCTCGAAGGAGTGGAAGGTAGGTCAGTGGTGGCTGCTGTTGAAGGGGCATACCCTATGTATGCGTGGAACGAAATATGGACGCGTCTAAAACAATTACGTGTAAAACCAGGTGTTCGGAAGGTAATGTTTAGATTTTTACATGGGATTTTGCCGTCTGGGGTTGTCCTATTCAATAGGAGGATAAGGGAGGGAGGGGAATGTAGAGCGTGTGGAAGCATGGAGACAATTTTGCATGCGGTATATTTTTGTGACTGTATAGAAGTGGTGCGGGTCTGGTTAGGAAAGGTGTTCAGGTTAGTGGGTGGGGGAGGATTGCAGGTGTTGCGGGCTTTAAGTTTGGATATAGGTGGGGTGAGTAAGATGGTGGAGAATGCAGTGGCGTATTTGGTCACGGATTTTATATATATGTCATGGGCCATGAGGGAGGTGGGCGTGGATGAGAGGATAAAGGTGTTAGCTGCGACATTTTACAGAACTAAGTGTCGTAATAGGGAAATTTATGGAGGGAGTTGGGAGAATGCTTTTACTGAGGGCTATCGGAGTTTTAGGTTGGGGGATTTATGGGATTTACGTGCAATGTAAGGGGTCACGGCGGGCTGGCTTCCCGATAAGGACAGTGTGAAAGGGTTTAGTGTGGAAGAGAATGAATATAGTACTGAGACATAAGTGCCTTTGACTGTATGGTGAGCGGGTTGTGTGTTGTGAACGATACAAGTTCTTCAATTTAATTATTAATTATGCTAATGACAAAGGACGACAGACGTCGTAATGTGATGGACTATTATATATCTGCAACGAAATTATTGGTATGTGTGTAATGAAATGACAAAATGGGTGCACTGTGTGAATGCGAAATATATATATACACATGAAGTATTGCGTGTGGTAGGAAGGCTTCAGTATTTATCGACGTGTGAAGGTCATGCACTGTTATGTTTTGTGCTAACAGACTTACATCTTAGTAGTGGTTTTAATGATATGGGCGAAATATTTTTAGAAAGCTTGACTTATCCTGTTTTCTTAATACATATTGTTTTTTCATGGGAGCTCTATAGAGCCCGTAGGTTTAGGTTACCATTGAATTGATATATATTATAGGGTAATTGATGGATGACATAGGATTAGGTTTTTGTAGTTTTACTGGTTGTGTTGTAAAGTGTATGTAATATATGTATATATTTATACCTTCCTCGAGAAGGTGATATGTTTGGGTGTTTAGTAGATATACGTTGTACATGAATCATGTAGAATTGAATTTTATATTATCTCAATACATTGAATGATACTGAACGTATCATGTTGTTTAATATGGAATAATGAAAGTATTTCATACAATATACAGTTACATATAAAGATTGTTACGTGTCAGGTGGATTGACACGCAAGAAGGGGGAGGGGTAGTGTTTTCAGAATGTAAGGTGTACATTCCGTGGCAGGATGTACAATGTAAGGTGTACATTCCGTGGCAGGATGTACAATGTAAGGTGTACATTCCGTGGCAGGATGTACAATGTAAGGTGTACATTCCGTGGCAGGATGTACAATGTAAGGTGTACATTCCGTGGCAGGATGTACAATCAGGATTGAGATGTACTTGCCAAAGAGTCTTTAGGTTAGATTTAGTGTTCCAGACATAATGTCATTACTTCAAGGGTTGGAGCGGTCATTGTTAACTGTACAGATTTGTCTTTCAGATGTAATATGTTAATTGGAAAGTACATGTACTATGCAGAATTTTTCATCACTGTTTTCACTATGTAATTTGTCGTTTATTTTTATGTACTATGTACGTCTTTTCAATAAAATATAAAAAAAAAAACTCTAAAGTCTTAAGAAATATTGTCTCACAGGTACTGCAAAATAAATGTGGAAAAATGCATCAGTTTATTAAAAGAATATAACATTAGTTCATTTTGAAATAAGATCTATAAAAACAATATCAAAGACAACTGTAGTATAAAGACACATGGGCAACGTATGGGTGACATTTGATTAGATATATATTTCTCGTTACTAAGTTAAATGATTTTCTTTCTTTCAACACACCGGCCGTATCCCACCAAGGCAGGGTGACCCAAAAAAAAACGAAAGTTTCTCTTAAATTTAGACCCGAATTAAGCCTGAATGCCTTCCACATCCCCCCCTGGGCGCTGTATAATCCTAAGGGTTTAGCGCTTCCCCCTTGATTATAATAATAATAATCTTAAATTTAGTAATTTATACGGCAGAAGGGGTTACTGGCCCCTTGTTCCCAGCATTTTAGTTGCCTCTTACAACACGCATGGCTTACGGAGGAAGAATTCTGTTCCACTTCCCCATGGAGATAAGAGGAAATAAACAAGAACAAGAATAGTTGTTTATAAGACAACAGGAAAAAAGTTGTGATTAAGATAAAAATTTAAATTACACTAATTATCACGTCGATTACATGATTAACTTTTGTGATCTTCAGTGAAGCTGAAAGTGACGTAATGTATGTCCAGCGACCATGAAAAACTTTTATACGGAATTTTTCATTTTAAAAACTCGACACGTAATTTTTAATTTTTAAAAACTCAACAGTAATTGTCATAGTGAGAGGACGCTAATTTATGGAGAGAAAATAACTTTTTTAATATACCACAAGTTATATATACCCAGATGTGTATTTATTTTAGAAGAATTTGTTTCCAATAATTCGCATTTAATTTAGCTTAATGGGTTTCACGCAGTCTTAATGACTTGTTCAGTCGGAATAAAGTACATTAAACCTAATAAATTAAACCGTCAACTACTTTTAGTTTACAGCATCACTTTAAACCAACATGAGAGTGAAAATAATAAACACAACATATATTGTTATAATGAAGACAGTAAAAGTTAAATTTTAAGCTAAACCAAGTGAAAACTAAGAGAAGCTTGTCAATGTCAATTTTGTTTTATAGTGTTAACGATGTTTGTTGGTGTAAAACTTTACTATACACAAATACAAACAAAAGGCACAATACCGTGACTGGAACAATATCGTGACTGGAACAATATCGTGACTGGAACAATATCGTGACTGGAACAATATCGTGACAGGAACAATATCGTGACTGGAACAATATCGTGACTGGAACAATATCGTGACTGGAACAATATCGTGACTGGAACAATATCGTGACTGGAACAATATCGTGACTGGAACAATATCGTGACTGGAACAATATCGTGACTGGAACAATACACAAATAACGCTCCACTACTACGGTCTATGGCCTCTCTTGCTCCCGTCAATATCTGCTGGCTTATATATACTCCCTCCTTCTCTCCTTTCTCTTATTGTGACTTTGTAAATGGTCCAAGTCGGACCGAAACGTCGTCGTAAGCTCCTCTTTTTTATGTGCGGTGTTACGACTTTGATGTCGTAACTTAAATAAAATATTCCTGGCTCCTGAAGGCTGCTCACACTGCTGTCTAGGGGTTATAAAATTACTCTGAAAAACACAGCCAACCTTGGGCCAGCATGTACTCATATAAATTAAGAAGCATGAGTGCAAATAACGTTGTATAAGGAAGGATATAAAAACTCACCTATACAAAAATATACATAATATTGGTAATAACTTATATACAACTTATAACTACTACAAAAAAACACCACACTCCAGTGTACATTAGCTCACTAGCACACTGCTAGTAATGAGTTAAACAAAATAAATCACCAGGGAGGCACCATGACATACACACCCCCGTCTTCACTTCTGTCTGGTAGACTTATTACCAGAAGGTAAAACACCATACAGTACTCTCGTATAAACAGGCCCCTGCATACTAGGGTCTTACAAATAAACATGAGAGCACTTAAACACAAACACCTATAGTATACACTAATAAAACTAACCAAAATTACCTACTCAAACTACCACCCAAACATGATGACTTCACATCGCGACCACCCGTCTGGTACCGAACTAAACACACCTTATCTGCTCCCGTCTCCAGGCCACTCTGACTGGCCGGGAATAATACGCGTTCGGATTCAGTACAAACATGGCAAATAACATACGGAGCGTTAATTTATAAAAATATTTTTCTGTATCATACTGCATAAAATGCTGGTTATTTGTGTATTTTACTATGTACTACTGACAAGTGATACCAGTGGTGACACAGAGGTGAGAGTGATACCAGTGATGATACAGAGGTGAGAGTGATACCAGTGATGACACAGAGGTGAGAGTGATACCAGTGATGACACAGAGGTGAGAGTGATACCAGTGGTGATACAGAGGTGAGAGTGATACCAGTGATGATACAGAGGTGAGAGTGATACCAGTGATGACACAGTGGTGAGAGTGATACCAGTGATGATACAGAGGTGAGAGTGATACCAGTGGTGATACAGAGGTGAGAGTGATACCAGTGATGATACAGTGGTGAGAGTGATACCAGTGATGATACAGAGGTGAGAGTGATACCAGTGGTGACACAGTGGTGAGAGTGATACCAGTGATGACACAGTGGTGAGAGTGATACCAGTGATGATACAGAGGTGAGAGTGATACCAGTGATGATACAGAGGTGAGAGTGATACCAGTGATGACACAGTGGTGAGAGTGATACCAGTGATGATACAGAGGTGAGAGTGATACCAGTGGTGATACAGAGGTGAGAGTGATACCAGTGATGATACAGAGGTGAGTGATACCAGTGATGATACAGAGGTGAGTGATACCAGTGATGATACAGAGGTGAGAGTGATACCAGTGATGATACAGTGGTGAGTGATACCAGTGATGATACAGAGGTGAGAGTGATACCAGTGATGATACAGAGGTGAGAGTGATACCAGTGATGACACAGTGGTGAGAGTGATACCAGTGATGACACAGAGGTGAGAGTGATACCAGTGATGATACAGAGGTGAGAGTGATACCAGTGGTGATACAGAGGTGAGAGTGATACCAGTGGTGATACAGAGGTGAGAGTGATACCAGTGGTGACACAGAGGTGAGAGTGATACCAGTGGTGACACAGAGGTGAGAGTGATACCAGTGATGATACAGAGGTGAGAGTGATACCAGTGGTGACACAGAGGTGAGAGTGATACCAGTGGTGATACAGAGGTGAGAGTGATACCAGTGATGACACAGAAGTGAGAGTGATACCAGTGGTGATACAGAGGTGAGAGTGATACCAGTGGTGATACAGAGGTGAGAGTGATACCAGTGATGATACAGAGGTGAGAGTGATACCAGTGATGATACAGAGGTGAGAGTGATACCAGTGGTGATACAGAGGTGAGAGTGATACCAGTGGTGATACAGAGGTGAGAGTGATACCAGTGGTGATACAGAGGTGAGAGTGATACCAGTGATGATACAGAGGTGAGAGTGATACCAGTGGTGATACAGAGGTGAGAGTGATACCAGTGATGACACAGAGGTGAGAGTGATACCAGTGGTGATACAGAGGTGAGAGTGATACCAGTGGTGATACAGAGGTGAGAGTGATACCAGTGGTGACACAGAGGTGAGAGTGATACCAGTGGTGACACAGAGGTGAGTGATACCAGTGGTGATACAGAGGTGAGAGTGATACAAGTGATGATACAGAGGTGAGAGTGATACCAGTGGTGACACAGAGGTGAGTGATACCAGTGGTGATACAGAGGTGAGAGTGATACCAGTGGTGATACAGAGGTGAGAGTGACACCAGTGATGATACAGAGGTGAGAGTGATACCAGTGGTGACACAGAGGTGAGAGTGATACCAGTGGTGATACAGAGGTGAGAGTGATACCAGTGATGATACAGAGGTGAGAGTGATACAAGTGATGATACAGAGGTGAGAGTGATACCAGTGATGATACAGAGGTGAGAGTGATACCAGTGGTGATACAGAGGTGAGAGTGATACCAGTGATGACAGTGATGATACAGAGGTGAGAGTGATACCAGTGAGTGATACAGAGGTGAGAGTGATACCAGTGGTGATACAGAGGTGAGAGTGATACCAGTGATGATACAGAGGTGAGTGATACCAGTGATGATACAGAGGTGAGTGATACCAGTGTGATACAGAGGTGAGAGTGATACCAGTGATGATACAGAGGTGAGAGTGATACCAGTGATGATACAGAGGTGAGAGTGATACCAGTGATGATACAGAGGTGAGAGTGATACCAGTGATGATACAGAGGTGAGAGTGATACAAGTGATGATACAGAGGTGAGAGTGACACCAGTGATGATACAGAGGTGAGAGTGATACCAGTGATGATACAGAGGTGAGAGTGATACCAGTGATGATACAGAGGTGAGAGTGATACCAGTGATGATACAGAGGTGAGAGTGATACCAGTGATGATACAGAGGTGAGAGTGATACCAGTGCTGATACAGAGGTGAGAGGGAGACCAGTGGTGATACAGAGGTGAGAGTGATACAAGTGATGATACAGTGAGTGAGAGTGATACAGTGGTGAGAGTGATACCAGTGATGATACAGAGGTGAGTGATACCAGTGATGATACAGAGGTGAGAGTGATACCAGTGATGATACAGAGGTGAGAGTGATACCAGTGATGATACAGTGGTGAGTGATACCAGTGATGATACAGAGGTGAGTGAGTGATACAGATACCAGTGGTACAGAGGTGAGAGTGATACCAGTGATGATACAGAGGTGAGAGTGATACCAGTGATGATACAGAGGTGAGAGTGATACCAGTGATGATACAGAGGTGAGAGTGATACCAGTGATGATACAGAGGTGAGAGTGATACCAGTGATGATACAGAGGTGAGAGTGATACCAGTGATGATACAGAGGTGAGAGTGATACCAGTGATGATACAGAGGTGAGAGTGATACCAGTGATGATACAGAGGTGAGAGTGATACCAGTGATGATACAGAGGTGAGAGTGATACCAGTGATGATACAGAGGTGAGAGTGATACCAGTGATGATACAGAGGTGAGAGTGATACCAGTGATGATACAGAGGTGAGAGTGATACCAGTGGTGATACAGAGGTGAGAGTGATACAAGTGATACACAGAGGTGAGAGTGATACCAGTGATGATACAGAGGTGAGAGTGATACCAGTGATGATACAGAGGTGAGAGAGTGATACACAGTGGTGAGAGTGATACCAGTGGTGATACAGAGGTGAGAGTGATACCAGTGATGATACAGAGGTGAGAGTGATACCAGTGGTGATACAGAGGTGAGAGTGATACCAGTGGTGACACAGAGGTGAGAGTGATACCAGTGATGATACAGAGGTGAGAGTGATACCAGTGATGACACAGAGGTGAGAGTGATACCAGTGAGTGATACAGAGGTGAGAGTGATACCAGTGATGATACAGAGGTGAGAGTGATACCAGTGGTGACACAGAGGTGAGAGTGATACCAGTGGTGATACAGAGGTGAGAGTGATACAGAGGTGAGAGTGATACCAGTGGTGATACAGAGGTGAGAGTGATACCAGTGATGATACAGAGGTGAGAGTGATACCAGTGATGATACAGAGGTGAGAGTGATACCAGTGGTGATACAGAGGTGAGAGTGATACCAGTGGTGATACAGAGGTGAGAGTGATACCAGTGGTGATACAGAGGTGAGAGTGATACCAGTGATGATACAGAGGTGAGTGATACCAGTGGTGATACAGAGGTGAGAGTGATACCAGTGATGACACAGAGGTGAGAGTGATACCAGTGGTGATACAGAGGTGAGAGTGATACCAGTGGTGATACAGAGGTGAGAGTGATACCAGTGGTGACACAGAGGTGAGTGATACCAGTGGTGACACAGAGGTGAGTGATACCAGTGGTGATACAGAGGTGAGAGTGATACAAGTGATGATACAGAGGTGAGAGTGATACCAGTGGTGACACAGAGGTGAGTGATACCAGTGGTGATACAGAGGTGAGTGATACCAGTGGTGATACAGAGGTGAGAGTGATACAAGTGATGATACAGAGGTGAGAGTGATACCAGTGGTGACACAGAGGTGAGTGATACCAGTGGTGACACAGAGGTGAGTGATACCAGTGGTGATACAGAGGTGAGAGTGATACCAGTGATGACACAGAGGTGAGAGTGATACCAGTGATGATACAGAGGTGAGAGTGATACCAGTGGTGATACAGAGGTGAGAGTGATACCAGTGATGATACAGAGGTGAGTGATACCAGTGATGATACAGAGGTGAGAGTGATACCAGTGGTGACACAGAGGTGAGTGATACCAGTGGTGATACAGAGGTGAGTGATACCAGTGGTGATACAGAGGTGAGAGTGATACAAGTGATGATACAGAGGTGAGAGTGATACCAGTGATGATACAGAGGTGAGAGTGATACCAGTGGTGATACAGAGGTGAGAGTGATACCAGTGATGATACAGAGGTGAGTGATACCAGTGATGATACAGAGGTGAGTGATACCAGTGATGATACAGAGGTGAGAGTGATACCAGTGATGATACAGAGGTGAGAGTGATACCAGTGATGACACAGTGGTGAGAGTGATACCAGTGATGATACAGAGGTGAGAGTGATACCAGTGATGATACAGAGGTGAGAGTGATACCAGTGGTGATACAGAGGTGAGAGTGATACCAGTGATGATACAGAGGTGAGTGATACCATTGATGATACAGAGGTGAGTGATACCAGTGATGATACAGAGGTGAGAGTGATACCAGTGATGATACAGTGGTGAGTGATACCAGTGATGATACAGAGGTGAGAGTGATACCAGTGATGATACAGAGGTGAGAGTGATACCAGTGATGACACAGAGGTGAGAGTGATACCAGTGATGATACAGAGGTGAGAGTGATACCAGTGATGACACAGTGGTGAGAGTGATACCAGTGATGATACAGAGGTGAGAGTGATACCAGTGATGATACAGAGGTGAGAGTGATACCAGTGGTGATACAGAGGTGAGAGTGATACCAGTGGTGACACAGAGGTGAGAGTGATACCAGTGATGATACAGAGGTGAGAGTGATACCAGTGATGACACAGAGGTGAGAGTGATACCAGTGGTGACACAGAGGTGAGAGTGATACCAGTGGTGACACAGAGGTGAGAGTGATACCAGTGATGATACAGAGGTGAGAGTGATACCAGTGGTGACACAGAGGTGAGAGTGATACCAGTGGTGATACAGAGGTGAGAGTGATACCAGTGATGACACAGAGGTGAGAGTGATACCAGTGGTGATACAGAGGTGAGAGTGATACCAGTGGTGATACAGAGGTGAGAGTGATACCAGTGATGATACAGAGGTGAGAGTGATACCAGTGATGATACAGAGGTGAGAGTGATACCAGTGGTGATACAGAGGTGAGAGTGATACCAGTGGTGATACAGAGGTGAGAGTGTTACCAGTGGTGATACAGAGGTGAGAGTGATACCAGTGATGATACAGAGGTGAGAGTGATACCAGTGGTGATACAGAGGTGAGAGTGATACCAGTGATGACACAGAGGTGAGAGTGATACCAGTGGTGATACAGAGGTGAGAGTGATACCAGTGGTGATGCAGAGGTGAGAGTGATACCAGTGGTGACACAGAGGTGAGTGATACCAGTGGTGACACAGAGGTGAGTGATACCAGTGGTGATACAGAGGTGAGAGTGATACAAGTGATGATACAGAGGTGACAGTGATACCAGTGGTGATACAGAGGTGAGAGTGATACCAGGGGTGAGTGATACAGAGGTGAGTGATACCAGTGGTGATACAGAGGTGAGTGATACCAGTGGTGATACAGAGGTGAGAGTGATACAAGTGATGATACAGAGGTGAGAGTGATACCAGTGGTGATACAGAGGTGAGAGTGATACAAGTGATGATACAGAGGTGAGAGTGATACCAGTGGTGACACAGAGGTGAGTGATACCAGTGGTGACACAGAGGTGAGTGATACCAGTGGTGATACAGAGGTGAGAGTGATACAAGTGATGATACAGAGGTGACAGTGATACCAGTGGTGATACAGAGGTGAGAGTGATACCAGGGGTGAAACATACAGAATTATGTGACACATCGGTGAAGAACAGAAGGTTGCTTTGGTGTAAACAAATTGGAGTGAAACTAAAGAATTTCTCTGGAAAATATGTAAATTTTAAGTACAATATACCAGTGTGACGACGATAATAAACTACCCCGAGAGTATAAGTATTAGTCACAGTAGATGTCTGTAGATGAATGGTTCAGAGAACCGACATGTTGACAAATTAGACACATGTGCAACTTTTGAGTATCTTTATTGAGGAAACGTTTCGCCACACAGTGGCTTCATCAGTCCATACAAAGGAGAATCTTGAAGAACAGGAGGAGAATGAGGTAATCAGGTCGTAGGCACGACCTACTTCCACATTGAACAAATGTGACACCGCCTATGACTGCTGCACCTCTCCTGCCAACGGTTTATAAGCTACTTCTCCGCACGTATGCCGTATTCTATTCAAGATTGATGGACTGACCACATCGACTCAAGGTTGAGGGACTGATTACCTCATTCTCCTCCTGTTCTTCAAGATTCTCCTTTGTATGGACTGATGAAGCCACTGTGTGGCGAAACGTTTCCTCAATAAAGATACTCAAGAGTTGCACATGTGTCTAATTTATCAACAGTAGATGTTGCATTGAGTTCTGTGTTGTGCAAGTGGCCATACCTTATTCTGCAATATAAAAAAAATATTTCTTTTAATGGAATGAAAAAAAAAAGAAATCATTGAATTGGTAGAATAGAGTGGATTGTAGATCATTTTCAACTTGAACGTATTGCAAATGTGGGTAATTCTACAGCTGTGTCTTGGGAATATTTAAATGCGTCTTAGACTGTAATAAAATACATGTTAATATTTTTTCCTGTTTTATATTTCAAAGTCAGGATTGGTTTCCAAGGACTGTAAGATCTTCACCTCTTGGGAGAGGAATTTCTTAATTTTCTTATGTTCTATATGAAGTGCTTTACCGTACAGTAAGAACATAAAAGTTGATGCATCACTTAATAATTCGTGATGCATTACTCTGGAAGAGTAATGCTGTGAAATATAGTTACGCAAATTTTTATTATCTTAACTTACTATAAGTTACGTAAAATAATCTGGCATAATTTACCTACCTTGTCTAGGAAATTACTTAATATTTAACAGTTTACCTGGATAAGTGAAGCTTCAGTGACCCAACTTGTCACCATCAACAATATAAATGACCAGTAAGAAAGGATACAAAACATCGCTCACGAAACAGTTTATAAGTTAAAGCACAAACAGTGATAAGACCTCAACTGCTTTAGTGTTGCGAGCAGAAGATTGAAGGTCATTATCCTCGGTATTACACTATTCAACTTGCTCATGAATAATTACTGTTCAGTGTCAATGGTTTGGTAAGAGATATGAAAGTTGACAAGTGGGGCTTTGTTGAGTATATAATGGTGTGACCTGCCGTCACCATGGTGTAACCTGCCATCGCCATGGTGTGACCTGCCGTCACCATGGTGTAACCTGCCGTCACCATGGTGTGACCTGCCGTCACCATGGTGTGACCTGCCGTCACGGTGGTAAGCAAACACGTACAGATATATGGAACGTTTATTGACATCGTTGTAACCTCGCAGTGGGTCTGATTAAGTCACAAATAAACCTAATACGTTGGCGTGAGTAAAATATATGAGAGTTTCAGCGAGGAGAAGAGGCAGGGGGGAGTTCCTTGATGCTAGTAAAGGGCTCTTGATTCAATGCCCCTCAAGGAAGGTTCCTTGATGCTAGTAAAGGGCTCTTGATTCAAGGCCCCTCAAGGAAGGTTTCTTGATGCTAGTAAAGGGCTCTTGATTCAAGGCCCCTCAAGGAAGGTTCCTTGATGCTAGTAAAGTATCATTCAAGGAGCCTTAACCCAATCTTGCAAAACGTTGTGAAAAAAATACATCCTCCTAACCTTGCATACATATATTTAAATATATGTATACATAGGCAGACACAAACCCACACATACATACATACATACATACATTCAAGGATACATACACTAAGTATTGGCACATTCATAAATATGCACATTAAGTATACTTATACACACATATTTATATGTAAACATATGCACAAGAGTTCATTCATATAGATTCTTTCATATGCAATCATGCATGAATGCAAGAATGCAAGTGCACACTCATTCTAATGCAGAGGAAGACATGGACATTCATACAAACACACAGGTATACATGTATGCATTCTCATAAGAATACATACTCATATGGAAACATATACATACATATATACACACATGAAATGTATTCATTCATACATCTATATGCAGACATCCATACAGATCATATGTACATATACTCAAATGTGTATAAATGTGCAAGCATACGTACACACAGGAATACATAGCACATACATACATGGGTACATAAATAAATACTTTTTTTATTATACAGCATTATAAATTTTCTACCACCCTGCACTATTGCTTTGGCGTACAGAGATGAAGAGGAGGCTGAGCTTGATGAGTACGGGGATACCTTCCCAGGATCGCGCACCGTCCTACGTACATTAAGTTATTTTTATGGAATCTGAACTTGGATTATGTTCAACAGACAGATTTTTATATAAAAAAAAATCTATCGGGGATGTTTTGAATATCCATTAACAAATATAAAGAATGAAAAGATGGGGCGGTAGAGGAAGTGGAATATTCAAACGGCTTCAGGAAGAAATCCAAATATTTTTCCTTGAAGCCTTTTTATCCATATTATACATAATCAAACATTTTTCTTAAATTTCAGGAAATTTGTGAGGTTAATTATGAAAAATTCAGGTCACGAAACGATTGTTTTTATTTAATCCTTTTAACATCGTGTCACTGATCAGGCATTATTAATTGTGTAAATTAAATAGTTAATAGTTGTGTATACTGAAGAAATGAATAAACAAAGAAAAAACATATATTACTCTGTAATATATTAAATATACTTCCGGGCTTCACATTGCAATAAT
>NW_027197970.1:0-7500 GCF_038502225.1 Cherax quadricarinatus
AGTACAGTGTAAATGGCCTTTTTTGTGGAAAGAGGCGAATGCAGTCTCTGTTCACAAAAAGAAGAGCAGAGTGGAAATCAGCAACTACAGACCAGTGTCACTGCTGTCAATCACTGGTAAGATCCTTGAGACAATAATCTCAAGACAAATGACAGAGTTTTTTGACTACCACTCACTACTTTGTGACCGTCAATATGGCTTCAGGAAAGGTTACTCTGCTGCTGATCTGTTGTTAAACCTCTCCACTAAGTGGCACCAGTCACTGGATGAATCCAAAGTCAGCTGTGTGGTAGCACTGGACATTGCTGGTACTTTCGACCGGATGTGGCACCAGAGCCTCTTGCCAACACTGCAGGCACTGGGAACTGCAGGCTCTACACTATGTCTCCTCAGTGATTACCTTCGAGGAAGATCTTTAAGTGTAATTCTCAATGGGACAAAGTCAGCAAGACATCCTATTGGTGCAAGGGTTCCATATGGAAGTGTGCTTGGGCCATTGTTATGGAATGTCTAATTCAATGACCTTCATCTCATCCCAGAATCCCATGCATATGCAGATGACTGTACTCTGATCTTTACTTATCCAAGAGAGGAAATGCCAGCTGCTCTAAACTACACCGATCACCAGTTTACAGCTACATCAACCTGGGGTAAACGTTGGTAGATAACATTTGCTCCTGATAAAACAAATGATGATGGTCTCTAGGCACCATGATGGTAATGCTGGACCACTGGTAAGAATGAATGGGAGAGTGTTGATATCCAGAGACTAAGTTGATATCCTTGGGGTGAAATATGACTCCAAACTAACCATGAAGAATCATGTTGTAAATCTTGCAAACAAGGCAGCCAGGAAGCTTACAGCACTTCGCCGTATCTCGCATCTGCTCGACAGTATAGGTTGCAAGATTCTGTACGAGGCACAACTACGCTCAGACTTTGAATATGCTCCACTTTCTTGGACTGCCTGCCTCCCGTCTCATCTGCGACTTTTTGACAGAACGGAGAACAGAGAAAGACGACTCATCTCTCTGGACCCAGCCTGGATAGATCTGTCATTTCAGCAGAGCCTTCAACACCGGAGGGATGTGGGTAGTCATACTGTTCTGTACAAAGTCACCAATATTGTCGAAGTGCCACACTTGGATCCACTTCGAAGCCAGCGAGAAGTGAGCTTCTACAAAAAAGACTGGCAACAGGGAACAAAATCACTCTGTACCCTTTCCCAGAACATCACTTCATCTGAGATCATTTATTCCCAGGATGACACAAATCTGGAACATGTTTGTACAGCATAATATCAAAGAAAAAAAGTCAGCTGATAAAATGAAATTGCTGGCCCACAGACAGCTCCAACGTAATCCTGTCCAATATTTGTACGTCTCATAACAATAAAAATCCTTTCAAATGAGCTGATGGAGGTAAAAGCTCTTAGAGAGAGAGAGAGAGAGAGAGAGAGAGGGACTTTGATGACCTTCTTGCAGTATTTGACATGAGAAACTTTGTTGATTTCCCTACTCACATCTCTGGCTCCTCCCTTGATCCAGTAGAGAGTGATCTGGCAGAAGGTCTAGTCACTTGTCAACCCCCTCGGCTACGTTGGATCGTCTGACCACAAGGCTGTTTTTACGACGCTTAAGATCCCAACAGAACGAGGTGAGGAGTCCACACGCACAACCTGGCTATGGGAAAGAGGTAATTGGCCAGCCCTTTGCTCTGAGCTCGCCACCACCAGTTGGAATGCTCTTCTCCAAGGGGATGTTGACAACCAAGTGAAAGCCTTCACTGGACACATCCTTAATCTACAACAAGAACACATTCCTCACCGGCAATATGTGACGAAGCCTACAGATCAGCCTTGGTTTGGCTTTCGTTGTAGAGAGGCTGATACTGCTAAGTACAAAGCATGGCGAAGGTATAAGATACATCCTACCACCTATAACAGGAACTTGCACAGGCAAGCCTGTAGGCATATGGGTGACGTTCAAAAGTGGGCCATTAATCATCCCAGAATCACATGCATATGCAGACGACTGTACACTGACATTCACTTATCCAAGAGAAGAAACGCAAATGATTATGGTCTCTAGGCACCATGATGGTAATGCTAGTGCAGTAGTAAGGATGAATGGGAGGGTGTTGGCACCTGGAGAAGAAGTTGATATCCTTGGGGTGAAATTTGACTCCAAACTAACAATGAAGAATCATGTTGTAAATCTTGCAAACAAGGCAGCCAGGAAGCTTACAGCACTTCACCGTATCTCGCATCTGCTTGACGGTAGGGGTTGCAAGATTCTGTACGAGGCACAAGTACGTTCACACCTTGAGTATGCTCCACTTTCTTGGTTTGCCTGCATCCCCTCTCATCTGCGACTGCTTGACATAGTAGAGAACAGAGCAAGACGTCTCATCTCTCGCCTGGACCCATCCTGGATAGATCTGTCATTTCAGCAGAGCCTTCAACATAGGAGGAATGTGGGTGGCCTTACTGTTATGTACAAGGCCAATATTGTCAAAGTACCACACTTGGATCCACTTCGAGGACAGCGTGAAACAAGCTTTTATGCCACAAGACGGGCAGAAAGCAGCAACTTCACTCTGGCTGTACCCTTCTCCAGAACATCACTCCATCTGAGATCATATATACCCAGGATGACTCGAGTATGGAACACATTCGTACAGCATAATGATGTCAACGAGATAAAGTCAGTTGATCACATGAAAATGCTGGCTCACAGATGGCTCCAACTTCATCCTCTTCCCTACTTGTATGTCTAATAACAATAAAAATGCTTTCAAATGAGCTGATGTAGGTAACAGCTCTTAGCTTGCCAATAAAGTTAGGAATCCTTAACCTGTAAATAGCTTGTCAATAAAGCTAGGGATCCTTAACCTTGTCAAACCCTGTGTAAGAAAGAGAGAGAGAGAGAGAGAGAGAGAGACAGAGGGAAGAGAGAGAGACTAGGACATGTGTCTAGAATTATTAAAAAATGGAACATATACTAGGAACTATCCTAGACCAGCCAAGATCAGCCTACACCAGTCTAGACCATCATATACCACTCTAGACCAGTCTAGACCATTCCAGATTACCCTAGACCACCCCAGACCATCCTAGACTAGATTAGACCATTCTAGATCCCCAGGTTACCCTAGATCACCCCCAGAGCATCCCAGACAACCCCAGATCATTACAGACCGTCCCAGATCACCCCAGACCCCTAGACTACTCTAGACCATATCAGACCGCCTAATCCATTCCAGATCACCCTAGACCACCGAGATCTCCTCAGAATACCCCCAGAACTCCCCAGACTACCCCAGACAACCGTAGCCCACCCCAAACCACCCTTGACCATCTTCAGACTTCCCAACACCACCCCAGAAAACCCAGACCATCCCAGATCACCCTAGACAACCCCAGACCAGCCTAGACCTCCCTAGACCTCCCTAGACCACCCCGGATCATCCCAGATCTCCTCACACCATCGCAGACCACCCCAGATAACACCAGAAGACCCCAGCTTACCCCCAGACCATGCTAGACCAGCACAACACAAGACTGTCACTAGCAGGCAGCTTTGAGTGGCACTCTTACCGTCTCTCTTAACTGCCACGACTCCAACACACACTAGACTTGTCAAAGTCCAACCAGTTGAAAGTTTTGCTGTCTGTGATGTCTGCTGAGGGAAGCTGTGAAGTCTGCTGAGGGAAGCAATGTCTGTGATGCCTGCTGAGGGAGACACTGTGATGTCTGCTGAGGGAAGCAATGTCTGTGATGCCTGCTGAGGGAGACACTGTGATGTCTGCTGAGGAAGGCACTGTGATGTCTGCTGAGGGAGGCACTCTGATGTAAGTCACTGGAAGTCGCTGAGACTACTGCTGAGGTAGGCACTGTGATGTCCACTGAGGCTGTCTGTGATGTCTGCTGAGGAAGGTACGGCGACGTCTGCTGAGGGAGGCACTATGACGCCTGCTGAGGCTGTCTGTGATGTATGCTACTACTGTGATGCCTGCTGAGGAAGGTACTATGATGTCTGCAGAGGGATGCCCTGTGACGTATGCTGAGACTGTAATGTCTGCCGAAGGAGGCTGTGATGTCTGCTGAGGGAGGCGCTGTGATGTCTGCTGAGGGAGGCACTGTGATGGCTGCTGAGGGAGGCGCTGTGATGTCTGCTGAGGGAGGCACTGTGATGTCTGCTGAGGCACTGTGATGTCTGCTGAGGGAGGCTGTGATGTCTGCTAAGGGAGGCACTGTCTGTGATGTCTACCGAGGGAGGCACTCTGATGTCTACTGAGAGAGGCACTGTGATGTCTGCTGAGGGAGGCACTGTGACGCCTGCTGAGGCTGTTTGTGATGTCTGTTAGTACTGCGATACCTGCTGAGGAAGTCACTGAGACGTCTGCTGATGTAGGCACTCTGATGTCTGCTGAAGGAGGCACTGTGATGTCTGCTGAGGAAGGTACCGTGACGTCTGCTGAGGGAGGCACTGTGACGCCTGCTGAGGCTGTCTGTGATGTATGCTACTACTATGATGTCTGCAGAGGGATGCCCTGTTACGTATGCTGAGACTGTAAGGTCTGCCGAAGGAGGCTGTGACGTCTGCTGAGGGAGGCACTGTGATGTCTGCTGAGGGAGGCAATGTGTCGTCTGCTGAGGGAGACACTGTGACGTCTGCTGAGGGAGGCACTGTGACGTCTGCTGAGGGAGGCAATGTGACGTCTGCTGAGGGAGGCACTGTGACGTCTTCTGAGGGAGGCACCGTGATGTCTGCTGAAGGAGGCACTGTGAAGTCTGTTGAGGGGGCCACCGTGATGTCTGCTAAGGGAGGCACTGTGACATCTGCTGAGGGAGGCACTGTGATGTCTACTGAGGGAGGCACCATGATGTCTACTGAGGGAGGCACTGTGATGTCTGCTGAGGGGGACACTGTGATGTCTGCTGAGGGAGGCACTGTGATGTCTGCTAAGGGAGGCACTGTGATGTCTACTGAGGGAGGCACTGTGATGTCTGCTAAGGGAGGCACTGTGATGTCTGCTAAGGGAGGCACTGTGATGTCTGCTAAGGGAGGCACTGTGATGTCTACTGAGTGAGGCACTGTGATGTCTGCTAAGGGAGGCACTGTGATGTCTGCTAAGGGAGGCACTGTGATGTCTGCTAAGGGAGGCACTGTGATGTCTACTGAGGGAGGCACTGTGATGTCTGCTAAGGGAGGCACTGTGATGTCTACTAAGGGAGGCACTGTGATGTCTACTGAGGGAGGCACTGTGATGTCTGCTGAGGGAGGCACTGTGATGTCTGCTAAGGGAGGCACTGTGATGTCTACTGAGGGAGGCACTGTGATGTCTGCTAAGGGAGGCACTGTGATGTCTACTAAGGGAGGCACTGTGATGTCTACTGAGGGAGGCACTGTGATGTCTGCTGAGGGAGGCACTGTGATGTCTGCTAAGGGAGGCACTATGATGTCTACTGAGGGAGGCACTGTGATGTCTGCTAAGGGAGGCACTGTGATGTCTACTAAGGGAGGCACTGTGATGTCTACTGAGGGAGGCACTGTGATGTCTGCTGAGGGAGGCACTGTGATGTCTGCTAAGGGAGACACTGTGATGTCTGCTGAGGGAGGCACTGTGATGTCTGCTGAGGGAGGCACTGTGATGTCTGCTAAGGGAGGCACTGTGATGTCTGCTAAGGGAGGCACTGTGATGTCTACTGAGTGAGGCACTGTGATGTCTGCTAAGGGAGGCACTGTGATGTCTGCTAAGGGAGGCACTGTGATGTCTACTGAGGGAGGCACTGTGATGTCTGCTAAGGGAGGCACTGTGATGTCTGCTGAGGAAGGCTGTGATGTCTGCTGAGGGAGGCTGTGATGTCTGCTGAGGGAGGCTGTGATGTCTGCTGAGGAGGCTGTGATGTCTGCTGATGAGGTTGTGATGTCTGCTGAGGAAGGCTGTGATGTCTGCTGAGGAAGGCTGTGATGTCTGCTGAGGAGGCTGTGATGTCTGCTGAGGAAGGCTGTGATGTCTGCTGAGGAGGCTGTGATGTCTGCTGAGGAGGCTGTGATGTCTGCTGAGGAGGCTGTGATGTCTGCTGAGGAGGCTGTGATGTCTGCTGAGGAGGCTGTGATGTCTGCTGAGGAAGGCTGTGATGTCTGCTGAGGGAGGCTGTGATGTCTGCTGAGGAGGCTGTGATGTCTGCTGAGGGAGGCTGTGATGTCTGCTGAGGAAGGCTGTGATGTCTGCTGAGGAGGCTGTGATGTCTGCTGAGGAGGCTGTGATGTCTGCTGAGGAGGCTGTGATGTCTGCTGAGGAGGCTGTGATGTCTGCTGAGGAGGCTGTGATGTCTGCTGAGGAGGCTGTGATGTCTGCTGAGGAAGGCTGTGATGTCTGCTGAGGGAGGCTGTGATGTCTGCTGAGGGAGGCTGTGATGTCTGCTGAGGAGGCTGTGATATCTGCTGCGTTGCTGTTTCCACTACTGCTTCCACTATTACTACTACTACTACTGCTGCTGCTGCTACTATTACTACTACCATACTCTGCTGCTACAATACACCAATACCACTACCACCATTACTGCTGCCACCACATATACACTCCACTACCTACCGCCGCCGCTACCACTACCACCACCTAACACCACTACCACCACCACCGTGCTACCACCACCATTACCACTACCACCACCGCCGCCGCCGCCACCACCTACCACCATCACCATCCACCACCACCACCGTCGACACCACCATCACACCACACCACCACCGCCGCCGCCACCACCATCACCACACCACCACCACCACCTTACCACCGCCACCACCACCATCCACCACCACCACCGCCGCTGCCACCACCATACCAACCACCACCACCACCACCACCACCGCCGCCACCACCACCATTACCACCACCACACCACCGCCGCCGCCACCACTACCACCTAATACCACACCACCACCACTGTTGCCACCACCACATACCACTCCACTACCACCGCCGCTGCCACCACTATACCAATACCACCACCACCACCACCGTTGCTACCACTCCACCACCATTACCACCACAACCACCGCCACCACTACACCGCCGCCACCACCACCACCATTACCACCTACAACCACGCCGCCGCTGCCACTACCACCACCATTACTGCCACAACCATTCCGGTGCCACACTACCACCACTATACCTACCATCCATCACCACCGCCGCCTGCCGCCACTACCACCACATCACCACCACCACCGCCGCCACCTTATACACCACATCCACTACCACCACCGCCGCCGCCTGCCACCACCACCACATCACCACCACCACCACCACCACCAGCGCCACCACCACTCCATTACCACCACCACCACCGCCGCCGCCGCCACCACCACCACCATTCCACTACCAACCACCGGCCGCGCTACCACCACCACACCACCACCACTAATACCACCACCGCCACCACCACTCCCATTACCACCACCACCACTGCCGCTGCCACCACCACTC
>NW_027197970.1:10000-30000 GCF_038502225.1 Cherax quadricarinatus
AGGAGCCTGCATTAAACTATCCACTTCATAACTACCACCTAATAACCAATGTATATGTAAATATATATATATATATATATATATATATATATATATATATATATATATATATATATATATATATATATATATATATATATATATATATATATATATATATATATATATATATATATGTGTGTGTGTGTGTGTGTGTGTGTGTGTACTCACCTATTTGTACTCACCTATTTGTGGTTGCAGGGGTCGAGTCTTAGCTCCTGGCCCCGCCTCTTCACCGGTTGCTACTGGGCCCTCTCTCTCCCCGCTCCATGAGCTTTATCAAACCTCGTCTTAAAACTGTGTATGGTTCCTGCCTCCACTACGTCATTTTCTAGGCTATTCCACTGCCTTACAACTCTATGACTGAAGAAATACTTCCTAATATCTCTCTGACTCATTTGTGTCTTCAACTTCCAATTGTGGCCTCTTGTTTCTGTGTCCCCTCCCTGGAACATCCTGTCTTTGTCCACCTTGTCTATTCCACGCAGTATTTTATATGTCGTTATCATGTCTCCCCTGACCCTCCTGTCCTCCAGTGTCGTCAGGCCGATTTCCCTTAATCTTTCTTCATAGGACATTCCCCTTAGCTCTGGAACTAACCTTGTCGCAAACCTTTGTACTTTCTCTAGTTTCTTGACGTGCTTTATCAAGTGCGGGTTCCAAACAGGTGCTGCATACTCCAGTATGGGCCTGACATACACGGTGTACAGTGTCTTGAACGATTCCTTACTAAGGTATCGGAATGCTGTTCTCAGGTTTGCCAGGCGCCCATATGCTGCAGCAGTTATCTGATTGATGTGTGCTTCCGGAGACATGCTCGGTGTTATACTCACCCCAAGATCTTTCTCCTTGAGTGAGGTTTGCAGTCTTTGGCCACCTAGCCTATACTCTGTCTGTGGTCTTCTGTGCCCTTCCCCTATCTTCATGACTTTGCATTTGGCAGGATTAAATTCGAGAAGCCATTTGCTGGACCAGGTGTCCAGTCTGTCCAGGTCTCTTTGAAGTCCTGCCTGGTCCTCATCAGATTTAATTCTCCTCATTAACTTCACATCATCTGCAAACAGGGACACTTCTGAGTCTAACCCTTCCATCATGTCGTTCACATATACCAAAAATAGCACTGGTCCTAGGACCGACCCCTGTGGGACCCCGCTCGTCACAGGTGCCCACTGTGATACATCATTACGTACCATGACTCGTTGTTGCCTCCCTGTCAGGTATTCTCTGATCCATTGCAGTGCCCTTCCTGTTATATGCGCCTGATGCTCTAGCTTCTGCACTAATCTCTTGTGAGGAACTGTGTCAAAGGCCTTCTTGCAGTCCAAGAAGATGCAATCAACCCACCCCTCTCTCTCGTGTCTTACTTCTGTTATTTTATCATAAAACTCCAGAAGGTTTGTGACACAGGATTTGCCTTCCGTGAATCCGTGCTGGTTGGCATTTATACTCTTGTTCCGTTCCAGGTGCTCCACCACTCTCCTCCTGATAATCTTCTCCATAATTTTGCATACTATACACGTCAATGACACAGGTCTATAGTTTAGTGCCTCTTTTCTGTCTCCTTTTTTAAAAATGGGAACTACATTTGCCGTCTTCCATACCTCAGGTAGTTGCCCAGTTTCCAGGGACGTGTTGAAGATTGTGGTAAGTGGCACGCACAACATATCTGCTCCCTCTCTAAGGACCCACGGGGAGATGTTGTCCGGTCCCATTGCCTTTGAGGTATCGATGTCCCTTAGCAGTTTCTTCACCTCCTCCTCATCTGTATGTATGTCGTCCAACACTTGTTGGTGTATTCCTTGCTGGTGTCCCCATCTGGTCTGTCCCCCCAGAGTCCTTCCTGTCTCTACTGTAAATACTTCCTTAAATCTCGTGTTGAGCTCCTCACATACCTCTTGATCGTTTCTTGTGAGTTCTCCACCTTCTTTCCTCAGCCTTATCACCTGGTCCTTGACTGTTGTCTTCCTCCTAATGTGGCTATACAGCAGTTTCGGGTCAGATTTGACTTTCGATGCTATGTCGTTTTCATACTGTCGCTGGGCCTCCCTCCTTATCTGTGCATACTCGTTTCTGGCTCTTCTACTAATCTCCTTGTTTTCCTGGGTCCTATGCCTCCTGTACCTTTTCCATTCTCTGTTGCACTTAGTTTTTGCCTCCCTACACCTTCGGGTAAACCAAGGACTCGTTTTGGTCTTCCTATTATTTCTGTTTCCCTTGGGAACAAAACTTTCCTCTGCCTCCTTGCACTTTGTTGCCACATATTCCATCATCTCGTTTACTGATTTTCCTACCATTTCTCTGTCCCACTGAACCTCCTGCAGGAAGTTTCTCATACCTGTGTAGTCCCCCCTTTTATAGTTTGGCCTGTCCCCTTCAGTTCCTGTTACCTTCTCCACTTGTAACTCTACTATATAATCAAAACTCAGAACCACGTGATCGCTAGCTCCAAGGGGCCTCTCGTAAGTGATGTCCTCAATGTCTGAACTGCTCAGGGTGAACACAAGATCCAGTCTTGCTGGCTCATCCTCCCCTCTCTCTCTGGTTGTGTCCCTGACATGTTGATGCATGAGGTTTTCAAGTACCACATCCATCATCTTGGCTCTCCATGTTTCGGGACCCCCATGTGGCTCCAGGTTTTCCCAGTCGATCTCCCTGTGGTTGAAATCGCCCATTACCAGTAACTTTGCTCTGCTCGAGTGAGCTCTTCTTGCCACCTCAGCCAGTGTGTCCACCATCACCCTGTTGTTTTCTTCGTACTCCTCTCTTGGCCTCCTGCAGTTCTGTGGTGGGTTATACATCACTCCAATGACTACTTTATGTTCTCCGGACTGAATTGTACCTACAATGTAGTCTCTTTCTCCAATCATGTCCATGCCTTCCATTTCCTCAAATCCCCATCGGTGTTTTATGAGCAGTGCAACCCCTCCTCCCCCTCTACTCCTTCTATCTTTCCTCAGGATCTGATATCCCGTTGGGAAGATTGTGTCTGTTATTGTCTCAGCGAGTTTTGTTTCTGTGACTGCTATGATGTCTGGGGATTTTTCACTGATTCTTTCGTTCCACTCCTCATGTTTATTCGTTATTCCATCCGCGTTTGTGTACCAAACTTTCAGTTTCTTTTCTATCATTGTGGTCATGCAAGAATATTGGGGTTGGGGGAGCGAGAGCCTTGGTGGGGGCCTATATGGGGCTGTGGTGTAGGTGGGGTTTGTGATGATGGGGGTGGGGTCAGAATGCCCATAAGGGACAGCTGTTGGGGTGAGGTTTGTGATATGGGGGTTGGTGGCAGAGGGAACAGTGAGTGGGTTGTAGTATAGGTTGCTCAGTTGCGTTGGGAATGTCGCGGTTGGAGTCTTTTGGTGGGAGATTCTGTGGGGTGTGTTTGCCCTTCCTCCTGTGTCTGGGTCCTACTCATTTTCGTCATTGCCTCTCGTTCCTCCTTGCGTCTCTGTACCCTCTCTTTCAGTGTAGTGTGTGTGTGAGTGTGTGTGTGTGTGTGTGTGTGTGTGTGTGTGTGTGTGTGTGTGTGTGTGTGTGTGTGTGTGTGTGTGTGTGAGTGTGTGGTGAGCTTTATCATACCTCTGCTTAAAGCTATGTATGGATCCTGCCTCCACTACATCGCTTCCCAAACTATTCCACTTACTGACTACTCTGTGGCTGAAGAAATACTTCCTAACATCCCTGTGATTCATCTGTGTCTTCAACTTCCAACTGTGTCCCCTTGTTGCTGTGTCCAATCTCTGGAACATCCTGTCTTTGTCCACCTTGTCAATTCCTCTCAGTATTTTGTATGTCGTTATCATGTCCTCCCTATCTCTCCTGTCCTCCAGTGTCGTCAGGTTGATTTCCCTTAACCTCTCCTCGTAGGACATACCTCTTAGCTCTGGGACTAGTCTTGTTGCAAACCTTTGCACTTTCTCTAGTTTCTTTACGTGCTTGGCTAGGTGTGGGTTCCAAACTGGTGCCGCATACTCCAATATGGGCCTAACGTACACGGTGTACAGGGTCCTGAATGATTCCTTATTAAGATGTCGGAATGCTGTTCTGAGGTTTGCTAGGCGCCCATATGCTGCAGCAGTTATTTGGTTGATGTGCGCTTCAGGAGATGTGCCTGGTGTTATACTCACCCCAAGATCTTTTTCCTTGAGTGAGGGTTGTAGTCTCTGACCCCCTAGACTGTACTCTGTCTGCGGTCTTCTTTTCCTTTCCCCACTTGATGGGGTTATACTCCAGGAGCTAATTGCTGGACCAGGCTTGCAGCCTGTTCAGATCCCTTTGTAGTCCTGCTTGATCCTCATCCGACTGAATTCTCCTCATTAGCTTCACAATGTCTGCAAACAGGCACGCTTCTGACTCTATCCTTCCGTCATGTCAGCCACATAACCAGAAACAGCACCGGTCCCAGGACTGACCCTTGTGGAACTCTGCTCTTCACAGGCGCCCAGTCACTTCACCCTTTCTCTTTACTCTTTCTCTCTTCCTCTTCCACCACCTACGTACCTACGTACCTACCACCACCACCCACACCACTACCGCCACCACCAATCCCACCATTACCACCGCCACCACCACCACCCCCATCCTTCCACCACCACCACCCCCATCCCACCACCATCACTAATACCCCACCACCCCCACCCCTACCCCACCACCACCAGGATCACACACAACATTCAGTCACTACTCAATAAGGAACATTCCACCACCAGTGAGGAATGTAATTTACCTCACAGCTCCTTGGACATTAGAGATGAGGGAGAGGAGGGAGGAGGAGGGGAAGGAGATATGAGGGGGAGGGGAGAGGTTGGATTTAGGGGGGGCGGAAAGTCGACTGGCAAGAAAGAATGGAGAAGAGACGGGTAGATAATTGGGGGAGTGGAGGGGAATGGGAATACGGGATGGGGAGGGAGGGGACGGGAGATGATGATAGGGGAGGGAGGGAAGGCGGAGCAGGGTGGGGAGGTAGGGAAGGGGGAGGAAAGTTGGGAAGGAAGGGAAGGGAGAGGAGAGTGGGGAAGGGAGTGAAGGGGGAGGAGAGTAGGGAAGGGACGGAAGGGGGAGGAGAGTAGGGAAGGGAGGGAAGAGAGGGAAGGGAGAGAAGGAAGGGAAGGGAGGGAAGGGAGAGGAGAGTGGGGAAGGGAGGGAAGGGAGAGGAGAGTGGGGAAGGGAGGGAAGGAGGAGGAGAGTGGGGAAGGGAGGGAAGGGGGAGGAGAGTGGGGAAGAGAGGGATGGGGAAGGGGAGTGGGGAAGGGAGGAGGTAAGGAGGGAAGGGGAACCCAGGCTTCTTAACCATTCTAAACCTCATTTTCAGTGATGGAGGATGGAACTGGGATGGAAGAGATGGGATTGGAAATGGCACTGGATACCCTTGGATCCAGTGCCACTGATCAAATTCTAGGAAAAAAATAAAGAGTCACGCATGACGGTCTAACCCGCAGGACCATACAATCCTGCAAGAGTCAAGCACCCAGCAGAGCTAGGCGCTTTACCTTTATCCGAGGACATACCATGGTGTGAGTGCTCCTAAGATAATTTCATTCTACTTCCCAGCAGTTACCGATTAATACCACTTGTTCCTGGTTACAATAATATATATATATATATATATATATAAATATATATATATATATATATATATATATATATATATATATATATATATATATATATATATATATATATATATATATATATATGTATATGTATATACAAACATACATACACACACTGTTGTACGTTGGATATAGGTCATCCTGTAATATTTAACTGTTGTCTGAGAATGTGATTATCACTTAATATTATAACGCGAAAGTCTCCGTTTATAGAAAAAATAGAGATTTTCAGCGTTATATTATTAAATGTCAGCATATAAAATATACAATGGTATTATAACTATTATTATTATTATTATTAATTGTTGCAACCCCTGAATGGGTTGCAATGATTATTATGTATATATATAATGTATATTACATTTTCATATAATTTTATATTGCTTATATTTGCGATAATAGCTAAATCGTAAAAGTATGACTTTATATTGTTATTTGACTTATGTTGTTAGGATGTAACATATTAAGTGCTCAGTTTAAGTCTTGATTGTCTAACTACTGTAATTATCGCTTGTTGCTCGTTAGACTGCCAGCTTCTTAGCTGCGCTGTCCACGGAGCTATCACATGATCGAGGGGGGTGTCCTCACCTCGCCAGAAGTATTCAGTCTGGTCTAGACTCTCTTGGTGGTTGGACAGATTGTCTGTCTCATTATTCTTGTTAGTTCTGTAGAACTCTGTTCACAGATCATTGTATAGACTGAGTGATTTTCGACGTTGTACTGAGATTGTGTGTCACATAGACACTCGAAACATCTCAGGTCCTGAGCTGTAGCTTCTGACCTAATTTGTACTGGTATCTGTGTACTGTCACAGTTGGGTATTTTCCTATGCTGAACTTAGATTCAGTAGTATGGGAGTTTTGTAACTGTTGTGGAGGATCTGCTGATGGTTCCTACTTAGTGTCGTTATATTATCTCCTTGTTCCTGATTCTGTGTCGCAGTTGCTTGTTGTATTGCTATTGGGCTTAGCATTCTTTATGTTGTTCAAGCAGACTGTTCTGGTTGCCAGTTGGTTAAGAAGTTAGTTTATGTGAGAACTTTGTCAGTCACTTGTTTAAGTCTAGTCGAGTCTTGAGACATAACGAACTACTTAGAGCACTTACACACAAATTTACTTGTACATATTTGTAATATCTTATTAAATGTTAATGTACCAGACGGTACTTAAGAATTATAAATGTGATATGTGCTTTCAGCACAATAATATTGTACTCGAGAGAAGTGATATTATTTTGATTACTGTGATTAATTTAATTTAATTTAATTTGATAATATACCTCTAGACTTAATAAATTTATTAAATTTTAATTTCTCTAGTTAGTAGCCTACCAGTTGTAATCCTAAAGCAATATTGAACAATACTGAATTCTAATGGATAATTGGACAAGGATACTGACTACTTGTTAGGAAAACCCAGTAACAGGCTGGATGCTAGCAGACTGACACTGAGTCAGTCTGCTGACTGATCTACCCCTGACTACCAGACTGGCAGTGAAGCAGTATGCTCCCTGATCTACCCCTGACTACCAGACTGGCAGTGAAGCAGTCTGCTCCCTGATCTACCCCTGACTACCAGACTGGCAGTGAAGCAGTCTGCTCCCTGATCTACCCCTGACTACCAGACTGGCAGTGAAGCAGTCTGCTCCCTGATCTACCCCTGACTACCAGACTGGCAGTGAAGCAGTCTGCTCCCTGATCTACCCCTGACTACCAGACTGGCAGTGAAGCAGTCTGCTCCCTGATCTACCCCTGACTACCAGACTGGCAGTGAAGCAGTCTGCTCCCTGATCTACCCCTGACTACCAGACTGGCAGTGAAGCAGTCTGCTCCCTGATCTACCCCTGACTACCAGACTGGCAGTGAAGCAGTCTGCTCCCTGATCTACCCCTGACTACCAGACTGGCAGTGAAGCAGTCTGCTCCCTGATCTACCCCTGACTACCAGACTGGCAGTGAAGCAGTCTGCTCCCTGATCTACCCCTGACTACCAGACTGGCAGTGAAGCAGTCTGCTCCCTGATCTACCCCTGACTACCAGACTGGCAGTGAAGCAGTCTGCTCCCTGATCTACCCCTGACTACCAGACTGGCAGTGAAGCAGTCTGCTCCCTGATCTACCCCTGACTACCAGACTGGCAGTGAAGCAGTCTGCTCCCTGATCTACCCCTGACTACCAGACTGGCAGTGAAGCAGTCTGCTCCCTGATCTAGCCCTGACTACCAGACTGGCAGTGAAGCAGTCTGCTCCCTGATCTAGCCCTGACTACCAGACTGGCAGTGAAGCAGTCTGCTCCCTGATCTACCCCTGACTACCAGACTGGCAGTGAAGCAGTCTGCTCCCTGATCTACCCCTGACTACCAGACTGGCAGTGAAGCAGTCTGCTCCCTGATCTAGCCCTGACTACCAGACTGGCAGTGAAGCAGTCTGCTCCCTGATCTAGCCCTGACTACCAGACTGGCAGTGAAGCAGTCTGCTCCCTGATCTACCCCTGACTACCAGACTGGCAGTGAAGCAGTCTGCTCCCTGATCTACCCCTGACTACCAGACTGGCAGTGAAGCAGTCTGCTCCCTGATCTACCCCTGACTACCAGACTGGCAGTGAAGCAGTCTGCTCCCTGATCTACCCCTGACTACCAGACTGGCAGTGAAGCAGTCTGCTCCCTGATCTACCCCTGACTACCAGACTGGCAGTGAAGCAGTCTGCTCCCTGATCTACCCCTGACTACCAGACTGGCAGTGAAGCAGTCTGCTCCCTGATCTACCCCTGACTACCAGACTGGCAGTGAAGCAGTCTGCTCCCTGATCTACCCCTGACTACCAGACTGGCAGTGAAGCAGTCTGCTCCCTGATCTACCCCTGACTACCAGACTGGCAGTGAAGCAGTCTGCTCCCTGATCTACCCCTGACTACCAGACTGGCAGTGAAGCAGTCTGCTCCCTGATCTACCCCTGACTACCAGACTGGCAGTGAAGCAGTCTGCTCCCTGATCTACCCCTGACTACCAGACTGGCAGTGAAGCAGTCTGCTCCCTGATCTACCCCTGACTACCAGACTGGCAGTGAAGCAGTCTGCTCCCTGATCTACCCCTGACTACCAGACTGGCAGTGAAGCAGTCTGCTCCCTGATCTACCCCTGACTACCAGACTGGCAGTGAAGCAGTCTGCTCCCTGATCTACCCCTGACTACCAGACTGGCAGTGAAGCAGTCTGCTCCCTGATCTAGCCCTGACTACCAGACTGGCAGTGAAGCAGTCTGCTCCCTGATCTAGCCCTGACTACCAGACTGGCAGTGAAGCAGTCTGCTCCCTGATCTAGCCCTGACTACCAGACTGGCAGTGAAGCAGTCTGCTCCCTGATCTACCCCTGACTACCAGACTGGCAGTGAGCAGTCTGCTCCCTGATCTGCCCTGACTACCAGATCTCTGCTCCCTGATCCCCTGACTACCAGACTGGCAGTGAAGCAGTCTGCTCCCTGATCTAGCCCTGACTACCAGACTGGCAGTGAAGCAGTCTGCTCCCTGATCTAGCCCTGACTACCAGACTGGCAGTGAAGCAGTCTGCTCCCTGATCTAGCCCTGACTACCAGACTGGCAGTGAAGCAGTCTGCTCCCTGATCTAGCCCTGACTACCAGACTGGCAGTGAAGCAGTCTGCTCCCTGATCTAGCCCTGACTACCAGACTGGCAGTGAAGCAGTCTGCTCCCTGATCTACCCCTGACTACCAGACTGGCAGTGAAGCAGTCTGCTCCCTGATCTACCCCTGACTACCAGACTGGCAGTGAAGCAGTCTGCTCCCTGATCTACCCCTGACTACCAGACTGGCAGTGAAGCAGTCTGCTCCCTGATCTAGCCCTGACTACCAGACTGGCAGTGAAGCAGTCTGCTCCCTGATCTACCCCTGACTACCAGACTGGCAGTGAAGCAGTCTGCTCCCTGATCTAGCCCTGACTACCAGACTGGCAGTGAAGCAGTCTGCTCCCTGATCTAGCCCTGACTACCAGACTGGCAGTGAAGCAGTCTGCTCCCTGATCTAGCCCTGACTACCAGACTGGCAGTGAAGCAGTCTGCTCCCTGATCTAGCCCTGACTACCAGACTGGCAGTGAAGCAGTCTGCTCCCTGATCTAGCCCTGACTACCAGACTGGCAGTGAAGCAGTCTGCTCCCTGATCTAGCCCTGACTACCAGACTGGCAGTGAAGCAGTCTGCTCCCTGATCTAGCCCTGACTACCAGACTGGCAGTGAAGCAGTCTGCTCCCTGATCTAGCCCTGACTACCAGACTGGCAGTGAAGCAGTCTGCTCCCTGATCTAGCCCTGACTACCAGACTGGCAGTGAAGCAGTCTGCTCCCTGATCTAGCCCTGACTACCAGACTGGCAGTGAAGCAGTCTGCTCCCTGATCTAGCCCTGACTACCAGACTGGCAGTGAAGCAGTCTGCTCCCTGATCTAGCCCTGACTACCAGACTGGCAGTGAAGCAGTCTGCTCCCTGATCTAGCCCTGACTACCAGACTGGCAGTGAAGCAGTCTGCTCCCTGATCTAGCCCTGACTACCAGACTGGCAGTGAAGCAGTCTGCTCCCTGATCTAGCCCTGACTACCAGACTGGCAGTGAAGCAGTCTGCTCCCTGATCTAGCCCTGACTACCAGACTGGCAGTGAAGCAGTCTGCTCCCTGATCTAGCCCTGACTACCAGACTGGCAGTGAAGCAGTCTGCTCCCTGATCTAGCCCTGACTACCAGACTGGCAGTGAAGCAGTCTGCTCCCTGATCTAGCCCTGACTACCAGACTGGCAGTGAAGCAGTCTGCTCCCTGATCTAGCCCTGACTACCAGACTGGCAGTGAAGCAGTCTGCTCCCTGATCTAGCCCTGACTACCAGACTGGCAGTGAAGCAGTCTGCTCCCTGATCTAGCCCTGACTACCAGACTGGCAGTGAAGCAGTCTGCTCCCTGATCTAGCCCTGACTACCAGACTGGCAGTGAAGCAGTCTGCTCCCTGATCTAGCCCTGACTACCAGACTGGCAGTGAAGCAGTCTGCTCCCTGATCTAGCCCTGACTACCAGACTGGCAGTGAAGCAGTCTGCTCCCTGATCTAGCCCTGACTACCAGACTGGCAGTGAAGCAGTCTGCTCCCTGATCTAGCCCTGACTACCAGACTGGCAGTGAAGCAGTCTGCTCCCTGATCTAGCCCTGACTACCAGACTGGCAGTGAAGCAGTCTGCTCCCTGATCTAGCCCTGACTACCAGACTGGCAGTGAAGCAGTCTGCTCCCTGATCTAGCCCTGACTACCAGACTGGCAGTGAAGCAGTCTGCTCCCTGATCTAGCCCTGACTACCAGACTGGCAGTGAAGCAGTCTGCTCCCTGATCTAGCCCTGACTACCAGACTGGCAGTGAAGCAGTCTGCTCCCTGATCTAGCCCTGACTACCAGACTGGCAGTGAAGCAGTCTGCTCCCTGATCTAGCCCTGACTACCAGACTGGCAGTGAAGCAGTCTGCTCCCTGATCTAGCCCTGACTACCAGACTGGCAGTGAAGCAGTCTGCTCCCTGATCTAGCCCTGACTACCAGACTGGCAGTGAAGCAGTCTGCTCCCTGATCTAGCCCTGACTACCAGACTGGCAGTGAAGCAGTCTGCTCCCTGATCTAGCCCTGACTACCAGACTGGCAGTGAAGCAGTCTGCTCCCTGATCTAGCCCTGACTACCAGACTGGCAGTGAAGCAGTCTGCTCCCTGATCTAGCCCTGACTACCAGACTGGCAGTGAAGCAGTCTGCTCCCTGATCTAGCCCTGACTACCAGACTGGCAGTGAAGCAGTCTGCTCCCTGATCTAGCCCTGACTACCAGACTGGCAGTGAAGCAGTCTGCTCCCTGATCTAGCCCTGACTACCAGACTGGCAGTGAAGCAGTCTGCTCCCTGATCTAGCCCTGACTACCAGACTGGCAGTGAAGCAGTCTGCTCCCTGATCTAGCCCTGACTACCAGACTGGCAGTGAAGCAGTCTGCTCCCTGATCTAGCCCTGACTACCAGACTGGCAGTGAAGCAGTCTGCTCCCTGATCTAGCCCTGACTACCAGACTGGCAGTGAAGCAGTCTGCTCCCTGATCTAGCCCTGACTACCAGACTGGCAGTGAAGCAGTCTGCTCCCTGATCTAGCCCTGACTACCAGACTGGCAGTGAAGCAGTCTGCTCCCTGATCTAGCCCTGACTACCAGACTGGCAGTGAAGCAGTCTGCTCCCTGATCTAGCCCTGACTACCAGACTGGCAGTGAAGCAGTCTGCTCCCTGATCTAGCCCTGACTACCAGACTGGCAGTGAAGCAGTCTGCTCCCTGATCTAGCCCTGACTACCAGACTGGCAGTGAAGCAGTCTGCTCCCTGATCTAGCCCTGACTACCAGACTGGCAGTGAAGCAGTCTGCTCCCTGATCTAGCCCTGACTACCAGACTGGCAGTGAAGCAGTCTGCTCCCTGATCTAGCCCTGACTACCAGACTGGCAGTGAAGCAGTCTGCTCCCTGATCTAGCCCTGACTACCAGACTGGCAGTGAAGCAGTCTGCTCCCTGATCTAGCCCTGACTACCAGACTGGCAGTGAAGCAGTCTGCTCCCTGATCTAGCCCTGACTACCAGACTGGCAGTGAAGCAGTCTGCTCCCTGATCTAGCCCTGGCTACCAGACTGGCAGTGAAGCAGATCAGTCTGCTCCCTGATCTAGCCCTGACTACCAGACTGGCAGTGAAGCAGTCTGCTCCCTGATCTAGCCCTGACTACCAGACTGGCAGTGAAGCAGTCTGCTCCCTGATCTAGCCCTGACTACCAGACTGGCAGTGAAGCAGTCTGCTCCCTGATCTAGCCCTGACTACCAGACTGGCAGTGAAGCAGTCTGCTCCCTGATCTAGCCCTGACTACCAGACTGGCAGTGAAGCAGTCTGCTCCCTGATCTAGCCCTGACTACCAGACTGGCAGTGAAGCAGTCTGCTCCCTGATCTAGCCCTGACTACCAGACTGGCAGTGAAGCAGTCTGCTCCCTGATCTAGCCCTGACTACCAGACTGGCAGTGAAGCAGTCTGCTCCCTGATCTAGCCCTGACTACCAGACTGGCAGTGAAGCAGTCTGCTCCCTGATCTAGCCCTGACTACCAGACTGGCAGTGAAGCAGTCTGCTCCCTGATCTAGCCCTGACTACCAGACTGGCAGTGAAGCAGTCTGCTCCCTGATCTAGCCCTGACTACCAGACTGGCAGTGAAGCAGTCTGCTCCCTGATCTAGCCCTGACTACCAGACTGGCAGTGAAGCAGTCTGCTCCCTGATCTAGCCCTGACTACCAGACTGGCAGTGAAGCAGTCTGCTCCCTGATCTAGCCCTGACTACCAGACTGGCAGTGAAGCAGTCTGCTCCCTGATCTAGCCCTGACTACCAGACTGGCAGTGAAGCAGTCTGCTCCCTGATCTAGCCCTGACTACCAGACTGGCAGTG
This sequence comes from Cherax quadricarinatus, assembly GCF_038502225.1. Taxonomy (NCBI): domain Eukaryota; kingdom Metazoa; phylum Arthropoda; class Malacostraca; order Decapoda; family Parastacidae; genus Cherax; species Cherax quadricarinatus. The sequence goes on from NW_027197970.1 coordinate 23,114, forward strand.
AAGCAGTCTGCTCCCTGATCTAGCCCTGACTACCAGACTGGCAGTGAAGCAGTCTGCTCCCTGATCTAGCCCTGACTACCAGACTGGCAGTGAAGCAGTCTGCTCCCTGATCTAGCCCTGACTACCAGACTGGCAGTGAAGCAGTCTGCTCCCTGATCTAGCCCTGACTACCAGACTGGCAGTGAAGCAGTCTGCTCCCTGATCTAGCCCTGACTACCAGACTGGCAGTGAAGCAGTCTGCTCCCTGATCTAGCCCTGACTACCAGACTGGCAGTGAAGCAGTCTGCTCCCTGATCTAGCCCTGACTACCAGACTGGCAGTGAAGCAGTCTGCTCCCTGATCTAGCCCTGACTACCAGACTGGCAGTGAAGCAGTCTGCTCCCTGATCTAGCCCTGACTACCAGACTGGCAGTGAAGCAGTCTGCTCCCTGATCTAGCCCTGACTACCAGACTGGCAGTGAAGCAGTCTGCTCCCTGATCTAGCCCTGACTACCAGACTGGCAGTGAAGCAGTCTGCTCCCTGATCTAGCCCTGACTACCAGACTGGCAGTGAAGCAGTCTGCTCCCTGATCTAGCCCTGACTACCAGACTGGCAGTGAAGCAGTCTGCTCCCTGATCTAGCCCTGACTACCAGACTGGCAGTGAAGCAGTCTGCTCCCTGATCTAGCCCTGACTACCAGACTGGCAGTGAAGCAGTCTGCTCCCTGATCTAGCCCTGACTACCAGACTGGCAGTGAAGCAGTCTGCTCCCTGATCTAGCCCTGACTACCAGACTGGCAGTGAAGCAGTCTGCTCCCTGATCTAGCCCTGACTACCAGACTGGCAGTGAAGCAGTCTGCTCCCTGATCTAGCCCTGACTACCAGACTGGCAGTGAAGCAGTCTGCTCCCTGATCTAGCCCTGACTACCAGACTGGCAGTGAAGCAGTCTGCTCCCTGATCTAGCCCTGACTACCAGACTGGCAGTGAAGCAGTCTGCTCCCTGATCTAGCCCTGACTACCAGACTGGCAGTGAAGCAGTCTGCTCCCTGATCTAGCCCTGACTACCAGACTGGCAGTGAAGCAGTCTGCTCCCTGATCTAGCCCTGACTACCAGACTGGCAGTGAAGCAGTCTGCTCCCTGATCTAGCCCTGACTACCAGACTGGCAGTGAAGCAGTCTGCTCCCTGATCTAGCCCTGACTACCAGACTGGCAGTGAAGCAGTCTGCTCCCTGATCTAGCCCTGACTACCAGACTGGCAGTGAAGCAGTCTGCTCCCTGATCTAGCCCTGACTACCAGACTGGCAGTGAAGCAGTCTGCTCCCTGATCTAGCCCTGACTACCAGACTGGCAGTGAAGCAGTCTGCTCCCTGATCTAGCCCTGACTACCAGACTGGCAGTGAAGCAGTCTGCTCCCTGATCTAGCCCTGACTACCAGACTGGCAGTGAAGCAGTCTGCTCCCTGATCTAGCCCTGACTACCAGACTGGCAGTGAAGCAGTCTGCTCCCTGATCTAGCCCTGACTACCAGACTGGCAGTGAAGCAGTCTGCTCCCTGATCTAGCCCTGACTACCAGACTGGCAGTGAAGCAGTCTGCTCCCTGATCTAGCCCTGACTACCAGACTGGCAGTGAAGCAGTCTGCTCCCTGATCTAGCCCTGACTACCAGACTGGCAGTGAAGCAGTCTGCTCCCTGATCTAGCCCTGACTACCAGACTGGCAGTGAAGCAGTCTGCTCCCTGATCTAGCCCTGACTACCAGACTGGCAGTGAAGCAGTCTGCTCCCTGATCTAGCCCTGACTACCAGACTGGCAGTGAAGCAGTCTGCTCCCTGATCTAGCCCTGACTACCAGACTGGCAGTGAAGCAGTCTGCTCCCTGATCTAGCCCTGACTACCAGACTGGCAGTGAAGCAGTCTGCTCCCTGATCTAGCCCTGACTACCAGACTGGCAGTGAAGCAGTCTGCTCCCTGATCTAGCCCTGACTACCAGACTGGCAGTGAAGCAGTCTGCTCCCTGATCTAGCCCTGACTACCAGACTGGCAGTGAAGCAGTCTGCTCCCTGATCTAGCCCTGACTACCAGACTGGCAGTGAAGCAGTCTGCTCCCTGATCTAGCCCTGACTACCAGACTGGCAGTGAAGCAGTCTGCTCCCTGATCTAGCCCTGACTACCAGACTGGCAGTGAAGCAGTCTGCTCCCTGATCTAGCCCTGACTACCAGACTGGCAGTGAAGCAGTCTGCTCCCTGATCTAGCCCTGACTACCAGACTGGCAGTGAAGCAGTCTGCTCCCTGATCTAGCCCTGACTACCAGACTGGCAGTGAAGCAGTCTGCTCCCTGATCTAGCCCTGACTACCAGACTGGCAGTGAAGCAGTCTGCTCCCTGATCTAGCCCTGACTACCAGACTGGCAGTGAAGCAGTCTGCTCCCTGATCTAGCCCTGACTACCAGACTGGCAGTGAAGCAGTCTGCTCCCTGATCTAGCCCTGACTACCAGACTGGCAGTGAAGCAGTCTGCTCCCTGATCTAGCCCTGACTACCAGACTGGCAGTGAAGCAGTCTGCTCCCTGATCTAGCCCTGACTACCAGACTGGCAGTGAAGCAGTCTGCTCCCTGATCTAGCCCTGACTACCAGACTACCAGACTGGCAGTGAAGCAGTCTGCTCCCTGATCTAGCCCTGACTACCAGACTGGCAGTGAAGCAGTCTGCTGCCTGATCTAGCCCTGACTACCAGACTGGCAGTGAAGCAGTCTGCTGCCTGATCTAGCCCTGACTACCAGACTGGCAGTGAAGCAGTCTGCTGCCTGATCTAGCCCTGACTACCAGACTGGCAGTGAAGCAGTCTGCTCCCTGATCTAGCCCTGACTACCAGACTGGCAGTGAAGCAGTCTGCTCCCTGATCTAGCCCTGACTACCAGACTGGCAGTGAAGCAGTCTGCTCCCTGATCTAGCCCTGACTACCAGACTGGCAGTGAAGCAGTCTGCTCCCTGATCTAGCCCTGACTACCAGACTGGCAGTGAAGCAGTCTGCTCCCTGATCTAGCCCTGACTACCAGACTGGCAGTGAAGCAGTCTGCTCCCTGATCTAGCCCTGACTACCAGACTGGCAGTGAAGCAGTCTGCTCCCTGATCTAGCCCTGACTACCAGACTGGCAGTGAAGCAGTCTGCTCCCTGATCTAGCCCTGACTACCAGACTGGCAGTGAAGCAGTCTGCTCCCTGATCTAGCCCTGACTACCAGACTGGCAGTGAAGCAGTCTGCTCCCTGATCTAGCCCTGACTACCAGACTGGCAGTGAAGCAGTCTGCTCCCTGATCTAGCCCTGACTACCAGACTGGCAGTGAAGCAGTCTGCTCCCTGATCTAGCCCTGACTACCAGACTGGCAGTGAAGCAGTCTGCTCCCTGATCTAGCCCTGACTACCAGACTGGCAGTGAAGCAGTCTGCTCCCTGATCTAGCCCTGACTACCAGACTGGCAGTGAAGCAGTCTGCTCCCTGATCTAGCCCTGACTACCAGACTGGCAGTGAAGCAGTCTGCTCCCTGATCTAGCCCTGACTACCAGACTGGCAGTGAAGCAGTCTGCTCCCTGATCTAGCCCTGACTACCAGACTGGCAGTGAAGCAGTCTGCTCCCTGATCTAGCCCTGACTACCAGACTGGCAGTGAAGCAGTCTGCTCCCTGATCTAGCCCTGACTACCAGACTGGCAGTGAAGCAGTCTGCTCCCTGATCTAGCCCTGACTACCAGACTGGCAGTGAAGCAGTCTGCTCCCTGATCTAGCCCTGACTACCAGACTGGCAGTGAAGCAGTCTGCTCCCTGATCTAGCCCTGACTACCAGACTGGCAGTGAAGCAGTCTGCTCCCTGATCTAGCCCTGACTACCAGACTGGCAGTGAAGCAGTCTGCTCCCTGATCTAGCCCTGACTACCAGACTGGCAGTGAAGCAGTCTGCTCCCTGATCTAGCCCTGACTACCAGACTGGCAGTGAAGCAGTCTGCTCCCTGATCTAGCCCTGACTACCAGACTGGCAGTGAAGCAGTCTGCTCCCTGATCTAGCCCTGACTACCAGACTGGCAGTGAAGCAGTCTGCTCCCTGATCTAGCCCTGACTACCAGACTGGCAGTGAAGCAGTCTGCTCCCTGATCTAGCCCTGACTACCAGACTGGCAGTGAAGCAGTCTGCTCCCTGATCTAGCCCTGACTACCAGACTGGCAGTGAAGCAGTCTGCTCCCTGATCTAGCCCTGACTACCAGACTGGCAGTGAAGCAGTCTGCTCCCTGATCTACCCCTGACTACCAGACTGGCAGTGAAGCAGTCTGCTCCCTGATCTAGCCCTGACTACCAGACTGGCAGTGAAGCAGTCTGCTCCCTGATCTAGCCCTGACTACCAGACTGGCAGTGAAGCAGTCTGCTCCCTGATCTAGCCCTGACTACCAGACTGGCAGTGAAGCAGTCTGCTCCCTGATCTAGCCCTGACTACCAGACTGGCAGTGAAGCAGTCTGCTCCCTGATCTACCCCTGACTACCAGACTGGCAGTGAAGCAGTCTGCTCCCTGATCTACCCCTGACTACCAGACTGGCAGTGAAGCAGTCTGCTCCCTGATCTAGTCCTGACTACCAGACTGGCAGTGAAGCAGTCTGCTCCCTGATCTACCCCTGACTACCAGACTGGCAGTGAAGCAGTCTGCTCCCTGATCTACCCCTGACTACCAGACTGGCAGTGAAGCAGTCTGCTCCCTGATCTACCCCTGACTACCAGACTGGCAGTGAAGCAGTCTGCTCCCTGATCTAGCCCTGACTACCAGACTGGCAGTGAAGCAGTCTGCTCCCTGATCTAGCCCTGACTACCAGACTGGCAGTGAAGCAGTCTGCTCCCTGATCTAGCCCTGACTACCAGACTGGCAGTGAAGCAGTCTGCTCCCTGATCTAGCCCTGACTACCAGACTGGCAGTGAAGCAGTCTGCTCCCTGATCTACCCCTGACTACCAGACTGGCAGTGAAGCAGTCTGCTCCCTGATCTACCCCTGACTACCAGACTGGCAGTGAAGCAGTCTGCTCCCTGATCTACCCCTGACTACCAGACTGGCAGTGAAGCAGTCTGCTCCCTGATCTACCCCTGACTACCAGACTGGCAGTGAAGCAGTCTGCTCCCTGATCTAGCCCTGACTACCAGACTGGCAGTGAAGCAGTCTGCTCCCTGATCTAGCCCTGACTACCAGACTGGCAGTGAAGCAGTCTGCTCCCTGATCTAGCCCTGACTACCAGACTGGCAGTGAAGCAGTCTGCTCCCTGATCTAGCCCTGACTACCAGACTGGCAGTGAAGCAGTCTGCTCCCTGATCTAGCCCTGACTACCAGACTGGCAGTGAAGCAGTCTGCTCCCTGATCTAGCCCTGACTACCAGACTGGCAGTGAAGCAGTCTGCTCCCTGATCTACCCCTGACTACCAGACTGGCAGTGAAGCAGTCTGCTCCCTGATCTACCCCTGACTACCAGACTGGCAGTGAAGCAGTCTGCTCCCTGATCTAGCCCTGACTACCAGACTGGCAGTGAAGCAGTCTGCTCCCTGATCTACCCCTGACTACCAGACTGGCAGTGAAGCAGTCTGCTCCCTGATCTAGCCCTGACTACCAGACTGGCAGTGAAGCAGTCTGCTCCCTGATCTACCCCTGACTACCAGACTGGCAGTGAAGCAGTCTGCTCCCTGATCTACCCCTGACTACCAGACTGGCAGTGAAGCAGTCTGCTCCCTGATCTAGCCCTGACTACCAGACTGGCAGTGAAGCAGTCTGCTCCCTGATCTAGCCCTGACTACCAGACTGGCAGTGAAGCAGTCTGCTCCCTGATCTACCCCTGACTACCAGACTGGCAGTGAAGCAGTCTGCTCCCTGATCTAGCCCTGACTACCAGACTGGCAGTGAAGCAGTCTGCTCCCTGATCTACCCCTGACTACCAGACTGGCAGTGAAGCAGTCTGCTCCCTGATCTACCCCTGACTACCAGACTGGCAGTGAAGCAGCCTGCTCCCTGATCTAGCCCTGACTACCAGACTGACAGTGAAGCAGTCTGCTCCCTGATCTACCCCTGACTACCAGACTGGCAGTGAAGCAGTCTGCTCCCTGATATAGCCCTGACGACTGATCGTATATTTGTTCTCCCTTAGATTCACTCAGTTTGAATTTTCTTGAGAATTAGACTTAAGAGTTGGCTCACAGTTCATTCAGTATTGTTCCGAAGATTCATTTATTTATATTCTTTTACATTCGAGCGATGTTTAGAGACATGTCTTTCAGACAAATTCTGTCTTCCTTATGACAGAATTCAGAGTTGTTGTTAAATTTTGTACATTTATGCAGTTGGTTTTAAGACAGTCTTGTTGAGGTAAAGACTTTGATGTTTGTGAAGACTCAAACTGTAAAGTGTTAAAGATTAGTCTTCGTTGTTAATGTGATAATTCCGTGTGACTGAAATTTATATATTTTGTTAATTCATAAATCTGTTGTATATACAATATTTAGCTATAATATTATGTACGAAGATAAGACAAAGTATTGTATTCAAATTCTTTAAAATTAAACAATTCTGAAGTTGTTTATGAACTTCCAAGGAATAAAAAAATTCCTCTAAATCTCTTACTCGCAACACACACACACACACACACACACACACACACACACACACACACACACACACACACACACACACACACACACACACACACACACACACACACACGGATGTATTATTCTCAGTGTATATTCTCCCATTCATATCCCTCTGTATAAATACACAGATATTCACCTCTCTGTACATATATACACGGATACTCACCTCTCAGTGTATATTCACTGAAAGATACAGGCCTCTCTGCATATATTCAGTGCCCCTCTCAGTGTGTATATATACCTCTGA
>NW_027197970.1:37500-50000 GCF_038502225.1 Cherax quadricarinatus
GGGTAGGATAACCCTAGGTAGGGAGGGTTAGCCACCCAGGATAACCCTAGGTAGGGATAACCCTAGGTAGGTTGGGTTTGCCACCCAGGAAAACCCTAGGTAGGTTGGGTTTGCCACCCAGGAAAACCCTAGGTAGGTTGGGTTAGCCACCCAGGAAAACCCTAGGTAGGTTGGGTTTGCCACCCAGGAAAACCCTAGGTAGGGAGGGTTAGTCACCCAGGAAAACCCTAGGTAGGGAGGGTTAGTCACCCAGGATAACCCTAGGTAGGGAGGGTTAGTCACCCAGGATAACCCTAGGTAGGGAGGGTTAGTCACCAAGGATAACCCTAGGTAGGTTGGGTTAGCCACCCAGGAAAACCCTAGGTAGGTTGGGTTTGCCACCCAGGAAAACCCTAGGTAGGGAGGGTTAGTCACCCAGGAAAACCCTAGGTAGGGAGGGTTAGTCACCCAGGATAACCCTAGGTAGGGAGGGTTAGTCACCCAGGATAACCCTAGGTAGGGAGGGCTAGTCACCCAGGATAACCCTAGGTAGGTTGGGTTAGCCACCCAGGATAACCCTAGGTAGGGAGGGTTAGTCACCCAGGATAACCCTAGGTAGGTTGGGTTAGCCACCCAGGATAACCCTAGGTAGGGAAGGTTAGCCACCCAGGATAACCCTAGGTAGGTTGGGTTAGCCACCCAGGAAAACCCTAGGGAGGGAGGGTTAGCCACCCAGGATAACTCTAGGTAGGTTGGGTTAGCCACCCAGGAAAACCCTAGGTAGGGAGGGTTAGCCATTCAGGATAACCCGGGGTAGGGAGGGTTAGCCACCCAGGATAACCCTAGGTAGGGAAGGTTAGCCACCCAGGATAACCCTAGGTAGGGAGGGTTAGCCACCCAGGATAACCCTAGGTAGGTTGGGTTAGCCACCCAGGATAACCCTAGGTAAGGAGGGTTAGCCACCCAGGAAAACCCTAGGTAGGGAGGGTTAGCCACCCAGGATAACCCTAGGTAGGGAGGGTTAGCCACCCAGGATAACCCTAGGTAGGTTGGGTTAGCCACCCAGGATAACCCTAGGTAGGTTGGGTTAGCCACCCAGTTTAACCCAGGGCAGGGAGGGTTAGCTACCCAGGATAACCCACAACTACCATCACCATCACTACCATAACCATCATCACTACCAGTACCACCACCATCACTATTACTACAAGTACCATCACCACAACTACCACCATCACCACTACTACCACAACTACCACCATCACCACTACTACCACAACTACTACCAGCACCACCATTATCAATGAATTTTCCAGCGTATAAAATGCTCCTCTCAGAGATGCAAATTTATGGTAGGGTGTGAGGGTGGGTCGAGTGGGTGGGTCGAGTGGGTGGGGTCAAGTGTGTAGAGTGTGTGGGTCGAGTGGGTGGGTGGAGTGGGCGAGTCGAGTGGGTGGGTCGAGTGAGGCAAGTGGGTGGGTCGAGGGAGTGGGTCGAGTGGGTGAGTCGAGTGGGTGGGACGATTAGGTGGTGTCGAGTGGGTGGGTCGAATGGGTGGGTCGAGTGGTTGAGTCGAGTGGGTGGGGCCGTGTGGGTGGTCGAGTGGGTGGGTCGAGTGGGTGAGTTGAGTGGGTAGGTCGAGTGGATGGGTCGAGTGGGTGAGTCGAGTGGGTGGGAAGAGTGGGTGGGGTCGAATGGTGAGTCGAATGGGTGGGTCGAGTGGGTGGGTCAAGTGGGTGGGGTCGAGTGGGTGGGTTGAATGAGTGAGTCGAGTGGGTGAGTCGAGTGGGTGGGTCGAGTGGGCTGGTCGAGTGGGTGAGTCGAATGGGTGGGTCGAGTGGGTGAGTCGAGTGGGTAAGTTGAGTGGGTGGGGCCGAGTGGGTGAGTTGAGTGGGTGGGGCCGAGTGGGTGGGTCGAGTGGGTGGGGCCGAGTGGGTGAGTCGAGTGGGTAGGTCGAGTGGGTGAGTCGAGTGGGTGAGTTGAGTGGGTGGGGCCGAGTGGGTGAGTTGAGTGGGTGGGGCCGAGTGGGTGGGTCGAGTGGGGGAGTCGAGTGGGTGGGTCGAGTGGGTGGGGTCGAGTGGGTGGGTCGAGTGGGTGGGTCGAGTGGGTGAGTCGAGTTGGTGAGTTGAGTGAGTGGGTAGAGTGGGTGAGTCGAGTGGGTGAGTTGAGTGGGTGGGGCCGAGTGGGTGAGTTGAGTGGGTGGGGCCGAGTGGGTTTGTCGAGTGAGTGGGGTCGAGTGGGTGGGTCGAGTGGGTGGGGCCGAGTGGGTGGGTCGAGTGGGTGGGTCGAGTTGGTGGGTTGAGTGGGTGGGGTCGAGTGGGTGGGTCGAGTGGGTGAGTCGAGTGGGTGGGTTGAGTGGGTGGGGTCGAGTGGGTGGGGTCGAGCGGGTGAGTCGAGTGGGTGGGGCCGAGTGGGTGAGTCGAGTGGGTGGGGTCGAGTGGGTGAGTTGAGTGGGTGGGGCCGAGTGGGTGGGTCGAGTGGGTGGGGACGAGTGAGTGGGTCGAGTGGGTGGGGTCGACAGGGTGGGTCGAGTGGGTTGGTCGAGTGGGTGGGTCGAGTGGGTGGGGTCAAGTGGGTGGGTCGAGTGGGTGGGTCGAGTGGGTGGGGTCGAGTGGGTGGGTCGAGTGGGTGGGTCGAATGGGTGGGTTGAGTGGGTGGATTGAGTGGGTGGGTCGAGTGGGTGGGTTGAGTGGGTGGGTCGAGTTGGTGGGTCGAGTGGGTGGGGTCGAGTGGGTGGGTCGAGTGGGTGGGGCCGAGTGGGTGGGGTCGAGTGGGTGGGGTCGAGTGGGTGAGTCGAGTGGGTGGGGCCGAGTGGGTGAGTCGAGTGGGTGTGGTCGAGTGGGTGAGTTGAGTGGGTGGGGTAGAGTGGGTGGGTCGAGTGGGTGGGGCCGAGTGAGTGGGTCGAGTGGGTGGGGTCGAGTGGGTGGGTCGAGTGGGTGGGTCGAGTGGGTGGGTCGAGTGGGTGGGGTCAAGTGGGTGGGTCGAGTGGGTGGGTCGAGTTTGTGGGGTCGAGTGGGTGGGTCGAGTGGGTGGGTCGAGTGGGTGGGTCGAGTGGGTGGGTTGAGTGGGTGGGTCGAGTGGTCGGGTTGAGTGGGTGGGGTCGAGTGGGTGGGTCGAGTGGGTAGGTCGAATGGGTGGGTCGAGTGGGTGGGTTGAGTGGGTGGGTCGAGTGGGTGGGTTGAGTGGGTGGGGTCAAACAGACAATGATGTTTTCCACATAAATAACCCAAAAAATAACAGAAGATGCCTTGATGCTGAAAAGCTCTTCATCCGAGGAACTAGAGGTACCCTCTCCTTCCTTGGATCAAACCACCTTCATATGCACTCAATTCTACCCTGCAACCCTCAGAATTGCATTGATCTACAACTAAGAGTGAATTTCTACAAGCTGAAGTTTGGAATGGTAATGGGATCACCTCTCACACAGAACACCACCACACGGACCACCACACGGAACACCACCACACTAAACACCACCACACTAAACACCACCACACCGAACACCACCACTACCCCAAGATAGCCTACACAATGAAGATAGTGGAAGAAGTTCAGAGTCAGTCTAAGAGGTATTTGGTACCACAACCTCGATAGGGGATCAGTCCCTTAACCTCGATCAATCTGAAGGACAGGCAAATTGATTGGGACATGTATACTAGGGCCAGGAGAGAGGTGCAGCAGCTGAGAGCACCTTCAAAGGTGGACGGGGCCCACTAGTGGAGGTAAGTCGCGTCCGAAAGTTGGGCCAGAAACTAGAATAACCTACTTCGACTAGTGAGTCCCGTCCATCACTGAAGGTTATTTCAGCTGCTGCACCTCTCTTCTGCCTCAGATATAATAATAATAATAATAATAATAATAATAATAATAATAATAATAATAATAATAATAATAATAATAATAATTAATCCTACAAGTACATAATACAACTTATACAGACAATAGCTGACATCAGTGACATACTATATAGAAAGTCTCTGGTTAGGCAGAGAATTTTCCGCAACTTAGATTAATTTTGTCCCCAGGATGCCACCCACACCGGTCCACTAACACCCAGGTACTTACTTACCGCTAGGTGAACAGTGACAGCAGGTGTAAGGTGATTAACACCCAGGTACCTACTTACTGCTACGTGAATAAGGACAGCAGGTGTAAGGTAACTAACACCCAGGAACCTACTTACTGCTAGGTGAATTTTTTTCCATTGTGGTCCTTGTAATATCTTATTTAAAGTCTAGCTGTAAGATACAGTGGAGAGCAGTCAAGAGAAGTTCACTATCATCCAGCCTCTCGCCAGCATCCAGACTCTCACCAGCATCCAGCCTCTCACCAGCATCCAGACTCTCGCCAGCATCCAGACTCTCACCAGCATCCAGACTCTCACCAGCATCCAGACTCTCGCCAGCATCCAGACTCTCACCAGCATCCAGACTCTCACCAGCATCCAGACTCACCAGCATCCAGCCTCTCGCCAGCATCCAGACTCTCACCAGCATCCAGACTCTCACCAGCATCCAGACTCACCAGCATCCAGACTCTCACCAGCATCCAGACTCTCCAGCATCCAGACTCTCACCAGCATCCAGACTCACCAGCATCCAGACTCTCACCAGCATCCAGACTCTCACCAGCATCCAGACTCTCACCAGCATCCAGACTCACCAGCATCCAGCCTCTCGCCAGCATCCAGACTCTCGCCAGCATCCAGACTCTCACCAGCATCCAGACTCACCAGCATCCAGACTCTCACCAGCATCCAGACTCTCGCCAGCATCCAGACTCTCACCAGCATCCAGACTCACCAGCATCCAGCCTCTCGCCAGCATCCAGACTCTCACCAGCATCCAGACTCTCGCCAGCATGCAGATTCTCACCAGCATCCAGACTCTCACCAGCATCCAGACTCTCACCAGCATCCAGACTCTCACCAGCATCCAAACTCTCACCAGCATCCAGACTCTCGCCAGCATCCAGACTCTCGCCAGCATCCAGACTCTCACCAGCATCCAGACTCTCGCCAGCATCCAGACTCTAGCCAGCATCCAGACTCACCAGCATCCAGACTCTCGCCAGCATGCAGACTCTCACCAGCATCCAGACTCTCGCCAGCATGCAGATTCTCACCAGCATCCAGACTCTCACCAGCATCCAGACTCTCACCAGCATCCAGACTATCACCAGCATCCAGGCTCTCACCAGTATCCAGACTCTCACCAGCATCCAGACTCTCACCAGCATCCAGACTCTCACCAGCATCCAGACTCTCACCAGCATCCAGACTCTCACCAGCATCCAGCCTCTCGCCAGCATCCAGACTCTCACCAGCATCCAGACTCTCACCAGCATCCAGACTCTCACCAGCATCCAGACTCTCACCAGCATCCAGACTCTCACCAGCATCCAAACTCTCACCAGCATCCAGACTCTCGCCAGCATCCAGACTCACCAGCATCCAGACTCTCACCAGCATCCAGACTCTCACCAGCATCCAAACTCTCACCAGCATCCAGACTCTAACCAGCATCCAGACTCACCAGTATCCAGACTCTCACTAGCATCCAGACTCTCACCAGCATCCAGACTCTCACCAGCATCCAGACTCTCACCAGCATCCAAACTCTCACCAGCATCCAGACTCTCGCCAGCATCCAGACTCTCGCCAGCATCCAGACTCTCACCAGCATCCAGACTCTCGCCAGCATCCAGACTCTCACCAGCATCCAGACTCTCACCAGCATCCAGACTCTCACCAACATCCAAACTCTCACCAGCATCCAGACTCTCACCAGCATCCAAACTCTCACCAGCATCCAGACTCTCGCCAGCATCCAGACTCACCAGCATCCAGACTCACCAGCATCTAGACTCTCACCAGCATCCAGACTCTCACCAGCATCCAGCCTCTCGCCAGCATCCAGACTCTCACCAGCATCCAGACTCACCAGCATCCAGACTCACCAGCATCCAGACTCACCAGCATCCAGACTATCACCAGCATCCAGGCTCTCACCAGTATCCAGACTCTCACCAGCATCCAGACTCTCACCAGCATCCAGACTCACCAGCATCCAGACTCTTACCAGCATCCAGACTCTCACCAGCATCCAGACTCTCACCCGCATCCAAACTCTCGCCAGCATCCAGACTCTCGTCAGCATCCAGACTCACCAGCATCCAGACTCACCAGCATCCAGACTCACCAGCATCCAGACTCTCACAAGCATCCAGACTCTCACCAGCATCCAGCCTCTCGCCAGCATCCAGACTCTCACCAGCATCCAGACTCACCATCATCCAGACTCACCAGCATCCAGACTCACCAGCATCCAGACTATCACCAGCATCCAGGCTCTCACCAGCATCCAGACTCTCACCAGCATCCAGACTCTCACCAGCATCCAGACTCACCAGCATCCAGACTCTCACCAGCATCCAGACTCACAAGCATCCAAACTCTCGCCAGCATCCAGACTCTCGCCAGCATCCAGACTCACCATCATCCAGCCTCACCAGCATCCAGACTCACCAGCATCCAGACTATCACCAGCATCCAGGCTCTCACCAGCATCCAGACTCTCACCAGCATCCAGACTCTCACCAGCATCCAGGCTCTCACCAGCATCCAGACTCTCACCAGCATCCAGACTCTCATCAGCATCCAGACTCTCACCAGCATCCAGACTCTCACCAGCATCCAGACTCTCACCAGCATCCAGACTCTCACCAGCATCCAGGCGCTCTCTCACCAGCATCCAGACTCACCAGCATTCAGACTCTCACCAGCATCCAGACTCACCAGCATCCAGACTCTCACCAGCATCCAGACTCTCACGAGCCTCCAGACTTTCACCAGCATCCAGACTCTCACCAGCATCCAGACTCTCACCAGCATCCAGACTCTCACCAGCATCCAGACTCACCAGCATCCAGACTCTCACCAGCATCCAGACTCTCACCAGCATCCAGATTCTCACCAGCATCCAGACTCTCACGAGCATCCAGACTTTCACCAGCATCCAGACTCTCACCAGCATCCAGACTCACCAGCATCCAGACTCACCAGCATCCAGGTTCTCACCAGCATCCAGACTCTCACCAGCATCCAGGCTCTCACCAGCATCCAGACTCTCACCAGCATCCAGACGCTCTTCAGCATCCAGACTCACCAGTATCCAGACTCACCAGCATCCAGACTCTCACCAGCATCCAGATTCTCACCAGCATCCAGACTCTCACCAACATCCAGACTCTCACCAGCATCCAGACTCTCACCAGCATCCAGACTCTCACCAGCATCCAGACTCACCAGCATCCAGACTCACCAGCATCCAGACTCTCACCAGCATCCAGGCTCTCACCAGCATCCAGATTCTCACCAGTATCCAGATGCTCTCCAGCATCCAGACTCACCAGCATCCAGACTCACCAGCATCCAGACTCTCACCAGCATCCAGACTCTCACCAGCATCCAGACTTTCACCAGCATCCAGACTCTCACCATCATCCAGATTCACCAGCATCCAGACTCACCAGCATCCAGACTCACCAGCATCCAGACTCACCAGCATTCAGAATCTGACCAGTGTCCACACTCTCCAGCATCCAGACTCTCACCAGCATCCAGACTCTCACCAGCATGCAGACTCACCAGCATCCAAACTCACCAGTATCCAAACTCTCGCCAGCATCTAGACTCCCATCTTCAAGAGATTGGAGCAACAAATGAATTCTGGAAATGAAGCTCATCACACGTTCTGTATAGACCGTGTGGACCTCAACAACAGCCACACGATATCTGGCCAGGGAGGGAGGGAGAGATAGATAGATAGATAGATAGAGAGAGAGAGAGAGAGAGAGAGAGAGAGAGAGAGAGAGAGAGAGAGAGAGAGACCCTACTCATCTTGAAATGATGTTCTTCAGCCTATTCATAAATGCTAGTACGTCTGTACTAGTATGTGCAATGTACGGACCTCAGTGGCAATATGCAATACAGACCCAATCAAAACTTCCTAATGGAAAATGTGGACTTCCTTCTGCTCTAACACAACTGTCAACATATCATAATTGTTGATGATCTCAACCAACATCTTATACAGATGGACTCTGATGATCGTCTTGCAGTGTTTGACATGGGAAACTTTGTTGATTTCCCTACTCACATCTCCGGCTCCTCCCTTGACCCAGTAGTGATTGATCTGGCAGAAGGTATAGTCACTTGTCAACTCCTCGGCTACATTGGATCGTCTGACCACAAGGCTGTTTTTACGACACTTTTAGATCCCAACAGAACGAGGTGAGGAGTCCACAAGCACAACCTGGCTATGGGAAAGAGGTAATTGACCAGCACTTTGCTCTGAACTCGCCACCACCGATTGGAATGCTCTTCTCCAAGGGGATGTTGACAAACAAGTTTGGGATGTGTTCTACAACAAGAACACATTCCTCACCGGCAGTATGTGACGAAGCCTACAGATCAGCCTTGGTTCGGCTTTCGTTGTAAAGAGGCTGCTACTGCTAAGTACAAAGCTTGGCGAAGGTATAAGAGACATCCTACTACCTATAACAGGAACTTGCACAGGCAAGCCTGTAGACATATGTGTAAAGTTTAAAAGTGGGCCATCTCTAAATGGGAGGTGGACACAAAAAGAAAGCTAGCATCCGGTAGAGTGGGCTCCAAAACCTGGTGGTCCCTGGTCAAGGACAGACAAGGTTATCTGCCTGATGAACTTATTCCACCTCTAAATCGAGAGGATGGGACCGCCTCTTCTAGTAGTCAAGAGAAAGCGGACCTCTTCGTCGAACACTTTGCTACCAAAATGTAAGTTCCTGATCCAGTAAGGGACCCTCCTTGGCTAGCTACAGGAACTGTGTCAAATCTGTCAATTGTGACAATAAGGCAGGAGGTGCATCTTCTTCTTAAATCGCCTGACCAAGAAAAGGCTGTGAGCCCAGACAAGTTGAGCCCAATAGTGCTGAGTAGATGCGCAGACCAGTTAGCAGCACTTCTAACTCTCATCTTCAGCACTGCCTAGTAAAGTGTAAATGGCCTTTTCTGTGGAAAGAGGCAAATGTAGTCTCTGTTCACAAAAAGAAGAGCAGAGCAGAAATCAGCAACTACAGACCAGTGTCACTCCTGCCAATCACTGGCAAGATCCTTGAGACAATAATCTCAAGACAAGTGACAGTTTTTTTTACTACTACTCACTACTTATGACCGTCAATATGGCTCCAGGAAAGGTTACTCTGCTGCTCATCTGTTGTTAGACTTCTCCACTAAATGGCACAAGTCTCTGGATGAATCCAAAGTCAGATGTGTGGTAGCACTGGATATTGCTGGTACTTTTGAACCGAGTGTGGCACCAGGGCCTCTTGGCAAAACTGCAAACACTCAGTGATTACCTTCATGGTAGATCTCTAAAGGTAGTTTCTTGTTTTGCCTGCCTCCCCTCTCATCTACGACTGCTTGACAGAGTAGAGAACAGAGCAAGGCGTCTCATCTCTCGCCTGGACCCGCCCTGGATATATCTGTCATTTCAGCAGAGCCTTCAACACAGGAGGGATGTGGGTGGCCTTACTGTTATGTACAAGGCCAATATTGTCAAAGTACCACACTTGGATCCACTTCGAGGACAGCGAAAAGGATTTAGGAGTTCTGGTTAGCAGTAATTTAAAACCAAGAAAACAGTGCATTAGTGTTCGCAATAAAGCTAACAGAATTCTTGGCTTCATATCTAGAAGTATAAATAATAGAAGTCCTCAGGTTGTTCTTCAACTCTATATATCCTTGGTTAGACCTCATTTAGACTATGCTGCTCAGTTTTGGTCACCGTATTACAGAATGGATATAAATGCTCTGGAAAACGTACAGAGGAGGATGACAAAGATGATCCCATGTATCAGAAATCTTCCCTATGAGGATAGACTGAGGTCTTGAATCTGCACTCTCTCGAAAGGCGTAGAATTAGGGGGGATATGATCGAGGTGTATAAATGGAAAACAGGAATAAATAAAGGAGATGTAAATAGAGTGCTGAAAATTTCCAGCCAAGACAGGACAGAGCAAGACGTCTCATCTCTCGCCTGGACCGATCCTGGATAGATCTGTCATTTCAGCAGAGCCTTCAACACAGGAGGGATGTGGGTGGCCTTACTGTTATGTGCAAGGCCAATATTGTCAAAGTACCACACTTGGATCCACTTCGAGGACAGCGTGAAACAAGCTTTTATGCCACAAGACGGGCAGACAGCAGCTACTTCACTCTGGTTGTAACCTTCTCCAGAACATCACTTCATCTGATATCATTTATCCCCAGGATGACTCGCGTCTGGAACACATTCGTACAGCATTATGATGTGAACGAGATAAAGTCAGTTGATCAAATGAAAATGCTGGTCCACAGATGGCTCCAACTTCATCCTGTTCCCTACTTGTATGTCTCATAACAATAAAAATGCTTTCAAATGAACTGATGTAGGTAACAGCTCTTAGCTTGCCAATAAAGTTAGGAATCCTTAACCTGTAAATAGCTTGTCAGTAAAGCTAGGGATCCTTAACTTAACCTTGTCAAACCCTGTGTAAAGAGAGAGTGAGAGAGAGAGAGAGAGAGAGAGAGAGAGAGAGAGAGAGAGAGAGAGAGAGAGAGAGAGAGAGAGAGAGAGAGAGAGAGAATAAGCATGACTCCAGCATGAGTCTGTGAGACTCGGAAGTTGAAGTGAGATTTGCTCAGATTTTCAAAGACATTTCCGAGTCTTGCAGGAGAGGAGGGGGTCACAGTGGAGTGTTCACAGTGGAAGGGTCACAGTGGAGGGAGGGGTCACCATACCACTAACATACACTTCCCCGTTTATAAAACTAGAGCATACCATCATCCCCAGGATGCCACCCACAACAGGATGTCACCCACAACAGGATGCCACCTACAACAGGATGCCACCCACAAGAGTATCTCACTCACAGCAGGATGCCACCTACAACAGGTTGCCACCCCCAACAGAACGACACCCATAACAGGATGCCACCTTCACACAGGCACCTAATTACTGTAATTACTTACAAACAGCCAGATACCTTAACTAAACACACACACACACACACACACACACACATCTACTTCAACCTCAACTAGGTGAGTGAGTACACACACACACACACACACACACACACACACACACACACACACACACACACACACACACACACACACACACAAGAGTGAGAAGTGGCAGGAAAGAATCACTGAGGCATCTCCAGACATCACAACATTCATAGAGACAAAGCTCATGGGGGTAATAACAGAAGCGATCTTCCCGTTTAGATATCAGATCCTGAGTAAAGACAGAGGGAGAGAAGTTATACTTCTCATCAAAAACCAATGAAGTTTTGAGGAGATGGGAGGACTAGTCAGAGGTGTAGTGTATGACTACATAGAAACACTTCAAACTGAGAATCCAAAAGTGACGATAACAGTGATGTACAACCCGCCACCGAACAGCAGAAGACCAAAAGAAGAATACGATGATAGCAACAGAACGATGACCACACTAGATAAGGTGGCCAGAAAGACCCACATGAGCAGGGTAAAGTTACTCGTCATGGGGGATTTCAACCATAAGGAGATTGGGAAATTCTGGAGCCACATGGAGGACCAGAGAGGTGGAAGGCGGTGCTGGAAAACTTCATGTACCAAAATGTTAGGGACACAACCAGAGGAAGAGAAGACGATGAACAATAAGGTTGGACCTTGTATTCACTTTGAATAGTTCAGACATAGACGGTATCATACACGAAAGGATCCTCGTCCCTAGAGATCACATGGTCCTGAGCTTCAAATACATAGTAGAGTTAACAATGGAGGGTGAAGCAGTGTAGATAAATGGTTCAGAGAATCAACAAGTTAATAAATATGACATATGTGCAACACTTGGGTGTCTTTATTGAAGATAAAGATACTCAAGTGTTGCACATATGTCTAATTTATCAGTACGAAGCAGCACGAGAAGGACGGGAGAAGCCAAGCTTCCAAAAAGGCGGATACACAAGTATGAGACATTTCCTGCATGAGGTGCAGTGGGTAAGAGAGTTGCAGGAAAAGACAGTAAACGAGATAATGGAACACATGACCACAAATTGCAGGAGGGCAGTGGAGAAGTTCATACCAAAGGGCAACAGAAACAACGGGAAGACCAGAGACCATGGTTTACCCGGAGTGTGAAAAAGACAAAGCCAAGTGGACAAGACTATGGACACGTAGAAGGCAAAGGGCCCAGGAAATCAGGAAGTTGAGCTGAATAGCCAGAAATGCAGTGGCAATACGAGAATGACATAGCATCAAAAGCCAAATCTGACCTAAAATTGTTATTCATCCACATCAGAAGGAAAACAATAGTCAAGGATCAGATAATCAGGCTGAGGAATGAAGAAATGAGGAGAGATCACTAGGAACGACCAGGAAGTATGTGAGGAACTCAATTTAAGATTCATGGAGGTATTCACAGTGGAGACAGAGGTGTCCAGCAAAGCAA